>NW_028122326.1:0-70848 GCF_965194805.1 Balaenoptera borealis
GTTTTCAGGACTACACATGAGCCTAGAAATAATCATATTAGCTTAAGTAAGTCAAGAGGGAATGATAAATATCCTATGATATCTTGTATACATGTTAGCCTAAGGTTGCTACCAATAAACATATTTTCACAGAAAAAGACACTCACAGACTTATAAAACAAACTAATGGTTAGCCAAAATGAAAGGTGGGAGGATGGATAAATTAGGACTATGGGGCTAACATAGATATACTAATGTATGTTAAATGTATATAAACATATAACATATAAACCATATGAATTATATACTCACCAATACATATAAAATATATAAAGACAAAACACCTACCAAATACCAAGGGAGGTCTACTCAACTTTCTGTAATAACATACAAGGTAACAGGATCCGAAGATGAACAGACATATGTATGAATCATTGAGCAGATTCTGTACAGCCAGAAAACCACAACACTCTCATCAAATTTACTCCGATAAGAAATAGAAATTAAATTTAAAAAACAAACATAAGTAAGGTGACATAAACTTCTGGGGGCTTGTCCCAGCACATTCCACTCTAATTTACAACCTTGGAACACTACTTTCAGGAAGACTCTTTTGCACTAGTAACAAGCGTTGAGAACGTAATAATGCTGCCGCCTTGTGGTTGTTTCCCATAACAGCAGCTTTAAACCAAGTGCTAATGGTTGCTTAATAGTCACAAGGACTGCAGGGCTGTAAATGACACCTGCCCTCAACAAATGCCCTGGGGTAGGGAATAGGCAAGAAAATTCTACACATTACAACTTTTTCAAGAAGTCAATACGAAGAGGGAAGTTGTAGTCACTCTTTAAAAAAGAAGGAAAAGAAAAAAGAGGACATGCCTAAAGTTCAGTATAAGGAATTATTAGCCACATGCAAATCCAACGTGAAAACGTTTCAGCTCACACCAGTCAAATGACCATCAGCAAAAAGTCTACAAACTATAAATGCTAAGGGCTTTTAGAGAACTCTGTAATTTCTAGATGCTGGTGGAATGTAAAGTGGTAACAGCACTAACGAAAACTGAACGGAGCTGCTTTAAAACGTAAAAATTGAGCTACCATATGATGCGGCAGGGCACCTTTTGGGCCTATAACCTAAGACCACAAGAATCGGAAAGACAGAGGCAGGCAAATGTGCACTGCAGCAATACTGAAATAGCCAAGACATGGAAACACAAAAAAGGTCCATAATCAGATGAATGGACAAAGAAGAAGTGGTAATATGGACAGAATGGAATATCCGTCACGGAAAAAAATAAAAGAATGGCATATGCAGCACCACAGAGGAGCCTAGAGATAATCACACAACGTGAAGTAAGTCAGAATGAGAAAGACAAATGCCCTATGATGTCCCTTATGTTATCTGAAAATTCATAAAAATGAACATATTTCCATAGAGAAAGGCAATCTCAGATTGAGAAGACAAACTTATGGTTAAGCCAAAGAAAACGTGTGAGGAATGGATAAATTAGGATATTGGGGTTAACACACATATACTAATACATATAAAATATATAATCCCCAAAGACCTATGGAATACCAAGAGTGGTCTACTCAACACTCTGTAACAACCTACATGGAAAAGGACCCAAAGATCAATAAATATAGGTATATGTGTAAATGAACAAGATTCTGTACTCCTACAAAAAAAAATTTTTTTTCAATCAAATTTGCTCTGATAAAAACTACAACTTAAAGAGACAGACAAGAATTACGGAGGTTAAACTTATGGGGGTTTGTCCTGGCACATTCCACTCTAATCTGCAACCTAAAACCACAACTTGCAGCGAAGTTCTGTTTCCCTAGCAAGCAGAGTTGGCAACGTAGAAATCCTGCCACCCAAAAGCCGTTTCCTCAAACAGCAGCTTTAAATCTACTGCTAATGGTCACTAATATTCACAAGGACTGCAGGGCTGTAAATGACTCATGCCCTCAAAAAATGTCCTGGGGAAGGGAATGGCCAAAAAAATCCAAACGCAGCAAATTTTTCAAGAAGGCAGTTAGAAGTTGTACGTTTCGCTCAATCTTAAAAAAAAAAGTGAAAAGGACACTGATAAACGCAAAACATCAGGAAATATGAGACGCATGCAAATCCAATCTACACAAAGGTATCACCTCACACCAGTCAGAATGACCATCAGCAAAAAGCCTACAAACAATAGATGTTGAAGAAGTTGTGGAGAATAGCGTAACCTCTCGGTCTAAGTGGGATGTAAACTGGTAACGGCCAATAATAGGAACAGAATGGCAGCGCATTTAAAGGTAAAAATTGAGTCACCATATGATCCGGAAGTCCCACTATTGGGCCTTTCACCTGTGAAAGTCAGAATCAAAAAGACACGGGATGGGGCTTCCCTGGTGGTGCAGTGGTTGAGAGTCTGCCTGCCAAGGCAGGGGCCACGGGTTCGATCCCTGGTCTGGGAGGATCCCGCATGCCGCGGAGCAATTGGGCCCGTGAGCCAAAGCTGCTGAGCCTGCGCATCTGGAGCCTGTGCTCCGCAGCGGGAGAGGCCGCGATGGTGGGAGGCCCGCGCACCGTGATGAGGAGTGGCCCCCACTTGCCGCAACTGGAGAAAGCCCTCGCACAGAAACAAGGAACCAGCACAGCCAAAAATAAATAAATAAATTCATTAATTAATTTAAAAAAAAATCTTAAAAAAAAAAAGACACGGGATGGAAAATCGTGTATTGCAGCAGTATTTACAATAGCCAAGACATGGAAGCAAACAAAATGTCCATCAACAGATAAATGGACACAGAAGAAGTGGTACACATACCGAATGGAAGAGTAGCCTCGGGAAAAAAATGAACAATGCCGTTTTCAGGACTACACATGAGCCTAGAAATAATCATATTAGCTTAAGTAAGTCAAGAGGGAATGATAAATATCCTATGATATCTTGTATACATGTTAGCCTAAGGTTGCTACCAATAAACATATTTTCACAGAAAAAGACACTCACAGACTTATAAAACAAACTAATGGTTAGCCAAAATGAAAGGTGGGAGGATGGATAAATTAGGACTATGGGGCTAACATAGATATACTAATGTATGTTAAATGTATATAAACATATAACATATAAACCATATGAATTATATACTCACCAATACATATAAAATATATAAAGACAAAACACCTACCAAATACCAAGGGAGGTCTACTCAACTTTCTGTAATAACATACAAGGTAACAGGATCCGAAGATGAACAGACATATGTATGAATCATTGAGCAGATTCTGTACAGCCAGAAAACCACAACACTCTCATCAAATTTACTCCGATAAGAAATAGAAATTAAATTTAAAAAACAAACATAAGTAAGGTGACATAAACTTCTGGGGGCTTGTCCCAGCACATTCCACTCTAATTTACAACCTTGGAACACTACTTTCAGGAAGACTCTTTTGCACTAGTAACAAGCGTTGAGAACGTAATAATGCTGCCGCCTTGTGGTTGTTTCCCATAACAGCAGCTTTAAACCAAGTGCTAATGGTTGCTTAATAGTCACAAGGACTGCAGGGCTGTAAATGACACCTGCCCTCAACAAATGCCCTGGGGTAGGGAATAGGCAAGAAAATTCTACACATTACAACTTTTTCAAGAAGTCAATACGAAGAGGGAAGTTGTAGTCACTCTTTAAAAAAGAAGGAAAAGAAAAAAGAGGACATGCCTAAAGTTCAGTATAAGGAATTATTAGCCACATGCAAATCCAACGTGAAAACGTTTCAGCTCACACCAGTCAAATGACCATCAGCAAAAAGTCTACAAACTATAAATGCTAAGGGCTTTTAGAGAACTCTGTAATTTCTAGATGCTGGTGGAATGTAAAGTGGTAACAGCACTAACGAAAACTGAACGGAGCTGCTTTAAAACGTAAAAATTGAGCTACCATATGATGCGGCAGGGCACCTTTTGGGCCTATAACCTAAGACCACAAGAATCGGAAAGACAGAGGCAGGCAAATGTGCACTGCAGCAATACTGAAATAGCCAAGACATGGAAACACAAAAAAGGTCCATAATCAGATGAATGGACAAAGAAGAAGTGGTAATATGGACAGAATGGAATATCCGTCACGGAAAAAAATAAAAGAATGGCATATGCAGCACCACAGAGGAGCCTAGAGATAATCACACAACGTGAAGTAAGTCAGAATGAGAAAGACAAATGCCCTATGATGTCCCTTATGTTATCTGAAAATTCATAAAAATGAACATATTTCCATAGAGAAAGGCAATCTCAGATTGAGAAGACAAACTTATGGTTAAGCCAAAGAAAACGTGTGAGGAATGGATAAATTAGGATATTGGGGTTAACACACATATACTAATACATATAAAATATATAATCCCCAAAGACCTATGGAATACCAAGAGTGGTCTACTCAACACTCTGTAACAACCTACATGGAAAAGGACCCAAAGATCAATAAATATAGGTATATGTGTAAATGAACAAGATTCTGTACTCCTACAAAAAAAAATTTTTTTTCAATCAAATTTGCTCTGATAAAAACTACAACTTAAAGAGACAGACAAGAATTACGGAGGTTAAACTTATGGGGGTTTGTCCTGGCACATTCCACTCTAATCTGCAACCTAAAACCACAACTTGCAGCGAAGTTCTGTTTCCCTAGCAAGCAGAGTTGGCAACGTAGAAATCCTGCCACCCAAAAGCCGTTTCCTCAAACAGCAGCTTTAAATCTACTGCTAATGGTCACTAATATTCACAAGGACTGCAGGGCTGTAAATGACTCATGCCCTCAAAAAATGTCCTGGGGAAGGGAATGGCCAAAAAAATCCAAACGCAGCAAATTTTTCAAGAAGGCAGTTAGAAGTTGTACGTTTCGCTCAATCTTAAAAAAAAAGTGAAAAGGACACTGATAAACGCAAAACATCAGGAAATATGAGACGCATGCAAATCCAATCTACACAAAGGTATCACCTCACACCAGTCAGAATGACCATCAGCAAAAAGTCTACAAACAATAGATGTTGAAGAAGTTGTGGAGAATAGCGTAACCTCTCGGTCTAAGTGGGATGTAAACTGGTAACGGCCAATAATAGGAACAGAATGGCAGCGCATTTAAAGGTAAAAATTGAGTCACCATATGATCCGGAAGTCCCACTATTGGGCCTTTCACCTGTGAAAGTCAGAATCAAAAAGACACGGGATGGGGCTTCCCTGGTGGTGCAGTGGTTGAGAGTCTGCCTGCCAAGGCAGGGGCCACGGGTTCGATCCCTGGTCTGGGAGGATCCCGCATGCCGCGGAGCAATTGGGCCCGTGAGCCAAAGCTGCTGAGCCTGCGCATCTGGAGCCTGTGCTCCGCAGCGGGAGAGGCCGCGATGGTGGGAGGCCCGCGCACCGTGATGAGGAGTGGCCCCCACTTGCCGCAACTGGAGAAAGCCCTCGCACAGAAACAAGGAACCAGCACAGCCAAAAATAAATAAATAAATTCATTAATTAATTTAAAAAAAAATCTTAAAAAAAAAAGACACGGGATGGAAAATCGTGTATTGCAGCAGTATTTACAATAGCCAAGACATGGAAGCAAACAAAATGTCCATCAACAGATAAATGGACACAGAAGAAGTGGTACACATACCGAATGGAAGAGTAGCCTCGGGAAAAAAATGAACAATGCCGTTTTCAGGACTACACATGAGCCTAGAAATAATCATATTAGCTTAAGTAAGTCAAGAGGGAATGATAAATATCCTATGATATCTTGTATACATGTTAGCCTAAGGTTGCTACCAATAAACATATTTTCACAGAAAAAGACACTCACAGACTTATAAAACAAACTAATGGTTAGCCAAAATGAAAGGTGGGAGGATGGATAAATTAGGACTATGGGGCTAACATAGATATACTAATGTATGTTAAATGTATATAAACATATAACATATAAACCATATGAATTATATACTCACCAATACATATAAAATATATAAAGACAAAACACCTACCAAATACCAAGGGAGGTCTACTCAACTTTCTGTAATAACATACAAGGTAACAGGATCCGAAGATGAACAGACATATGTATGAATCATTGAGCAGATTCTGTACAGCCAGAAAACCACAACACTCTCATCAAATTTACTCCGATAAGAAATAGAAATTAAATTTAAAAAACAAACATAAGTAAGGTGACATAAACTTCTGGGGGCTTGTCCCAGCACATTCCACTCTAATTTACAACCTTGGAACACTACTTTCAGGAAGACTCTTTTGCACTAGTAACAAGCGTTGAGAACGTAATAATGCTGCCGCCTTGTGGTTGTTTCCCATAACAGCAGCTTTAAACCAAGTGCTAATGGTTGCTTAATAGTCACAAGGACTGCAGGGCTGTAAATGACACCTGCCCTCAACAAATGCCCTGGGGTAGGGAATAGGCAAGAAAATTCTACACATTACAACTTTTTCAAGAAGTCAATACGAAGAGGGAAGTTGTAGTCACTCTTTAAAAAAGAAGGAAAAGAAAAAAGAGGACATGCCTAAAGTTCAGTATAAGGAATTATTAGCCACATGCAAATCCAACGTGAAAACGTTTCAGCTCACACCAGTCAAATGACCATCAGCAAAAAGTCTACAAACTATAAATGCTAAGGGCTTTTAGAGAACTCTGTAATTTCTAGATGCTGGTGGAATGTAAAGTGGTAACAGCACTAACGAAAACTGAACGGAGCTGCTTTAAAACGTAAAAATTGAGCTACCATATGATGCGGCAGGGCACCTTTTGGGCCTATAACCTAAGACCACAAGAATCGGAAAGACAGAGGCAGGCAAATGTGCACTGCAGCAATACTGAAATAGCCAAGACATGGAAACACAAAAAAGGTCCATAATCAGATGAATGGACAAAGAAGAAGTGGTAATATGGACAGAATGGAATATCCGTCACGGAAAAAAATAAAAGAATGGCATATGCAGCACCACAGAGGAGCCTAGAGATAATCACACAACGTGAAGTAAGTCAGAATGAGAAAGACAAATGCCCTATGATGTCCCTTATGTTATCTGAAAATTCATAAAAATGAACATATTTCCATAGAGAAAGGCAATCTCAGATTGAGAAGACAAACTTATGGTTAAGCCAAAGAAAACGTGTGAGGAATGGATAAATTAGGATATTGGGGTTAACACACATATACTAATACATATAAAATATATAATCCCCAAAGACCTATGGAATACCAAGAGTGGTCTACTCAACACTCTGTAACAACCTACATGGAAAAGGACCCAAAGATCAATAAATATAGGTATATGTGTAAATGAACAAGATTCTGTACTCCTACAAAAAAAAATTTTTTTTCAATCAAATTTGCTCTGATAAAAACTACAACTTAAAGAGACAGACAAGAATTACGGAGGTTAAACTTATGGGGGTTTGTCCTGGCACATTCCACTCTAATCTGCAACCTAAAACCACAACTTGCAGCGAAGTTCTGTTTCCCTAGCAAGCAGAGTTGGCAACGTAGAAATCCTGCCACCCAAAAGCCGTTTCCTCAAACAGCAGCTTTAAATCTACTGCTAATGGTCACTAATATTCACAAGGACTGCAGGGCTGTAAATGACTCATGCCCTCAAAAAATGTCCTGGGGAAGGGAATGGCCAAAAAAATCCAAACGCAGCAAATTTTTCAAGAAGGCAGTTAGAAGTTGTACGTTTCGCTCAATCTTAAAAAAAAAAGTGAAAAGGACACTGATAAACGCAAAACATCAGGAAATATGAGACGCATGCAAATCCAATCTACACAAAGGTATCACCTCACACCAGTCAGAATGACCATCAGCAAAAAGTCTACAAACAATAGATGTTGAAGAAGTTGTGGAGAATAGCGTAACCTCTCGGTCTAAGTGGGATGTAAACTGGTAACGGCCAATAATAGGAACAGAATGGCAGCGCATTTAAAGGTAAAAATTGAGTCACCATATGATCCGGAAGTCCCACTATTGGGCCTTTCACCTGTGAAAGTCAGAATCAAAAAGACACGGGATGGGGCTTCCCTGGTGGTGCAGTGGTTGAGAGTCTGCCTGCCAAGGCAGGGGCCACGGGTTCGATCCCTGGTCTGGGAGGATCCCGCATGCCGCGGAGCAATTGGGCCCGTGAGCCAAAGCTGCTGAGCCTGCGCATCTGGAGCCTGTGCTCCGCAGCGGGAGAGGCCGCGATGGTGGGAGGCCCGCGCACCGTGATGAGGAGTGGCCCCCACTTGCCGCAACTGGAGAAAGCCCTCGCACAGAAACAAGGAACCAGCACAGCCAAAAATAAATAAATAAATTCATTAATTAATTTAAAAAAAAATCTTAAAAAAAAAAAGACACGGGATGGAAAATCGTGTATTGCAGCAGTATTTACAATAGCCAAGACATGGAAGCAAACAAAATGTCCATCAACAGATAAATGGACACAGAAGAAGTGGTACACATACCGAATGGAAGAGTAGCCTCGGGAAAAAAATGAACAATGCCGTTTTCAGGACTACACATGAGCCTAGAAATAATCATATTAGCTTAAGTAAGTCAAGAGGGAATGATAAATATCCTATGATATCTTGTATACATGTTAGCCTAAGGTTGCTACCAATAAACATATTTTCACAGAAAAAGACACTCACAGACTTATAAAACAAACTAATGGTTAGCCAAAATGAAAGGTGGGAGGATGGATAAATTAGGACTATGGGGCTAACATAGATATACTAATGTATGTTAAATGTATATAAACATATAACATATAAACCATATGAATTATATACTCACCAATACATATAAAATATATAAAGACAAAACACCTACCAAATACCAAGGGAGGTCTACTCAACTTTCTGTAATAACATACAAGGTAACAGGATCCGAAGATGAACAGACATATGTATGAATCATTGAGCAGATTCTGTACAGCCAGAAAACCACAACACTCTCATCAAATTTACTCCGATAAGAAATAGAAATTAAATTTAAAAAACAAACATAAGTAAGGTGACATAAACTTCTGGGGGCTTGTCCCAGCACATTCCACTCTAATTTACAACCTTGGAACACTACTTTCAGGAAGACTCTTTTGCACTAGTAACAAGCGTTGAGAACGTAATAATGCTGCCGCCTTGTGGTTGTTTCCCATAACAGCAGCTTTAAACCAAGTGCTAATGGTTGCTTAATAGTCACAAGGACTGCAGGGCTGTAAATGACACCTGCCCTCAACAAATGCCCTGGGGTAGGGAATAGGCAAGAAAATTCTACACATTACAACTTTTTCAAGAAGTCAATACGAAGAGGGAAGTTGTAGTCACTCTTTAAAAAAGAAGGAAAAGAAAAAAGAGGACATGCCTAAAGTTCAGTATAAGGAATTATTAGCCACATGCAAATCCAACGTGAAAACGTTTCAGCTCACACCAGTCAAATGACCATCAGCAAAAAGTCTACAAACTATAAATGCTAAGGGCTTTTAGAGAACTCTGTAATTTCTAGATGCTGGTGGAATGTAAAGTGGTAACAGCACTAACGAAAACTGAACGGAGCTGCTTTAAAACGTAAAAATTGAGCTACCATATGATGCGGCAGGGCACCTTTTGGGCCTATAACCTAAGACCACAAGAATCGGAAAGACAGAGGCAGGCAAATGTGCACTGCAGCAATACTGAAATAGCCAAGACATGGAAACACAAAAAAGGTCCATAATCAGATGAATGGACAAAGAAGAAGTGGTAATATGGACAGAATGGAATATCCGTCACGGAAAAAAATAAAAGAATGGCATATGCAGCACCACAGAGGAGCCTAGAGATAATCACACAACGTGAAGTAAGTCAGAATGAGAAAGACAAATGCCCTATGATGTCCCTTATGTTATCTGAAAATTCATAAAAATGAACATATTTCCATAGAGAAAGGCAATCTCAGATTGAGAAGACAAACTTATGGTTAAGCCAAAGAAAACGTGTGAGGAATGGATAAATTAGGATATTGGGGTTAACACACATATACTAATACATATAAAATATATAATCCCCAAAGACCTATGGAATACCAAGAGTGGTCTACTCAACACTCTGTAACAACCTACATGGAAAAGGACCCAAAGATCAATAAATATAGGTATATGTGTAAATGAACAAGATTCTGTACTCCTACAAAAAAAAATTTTTTTTCAATCAAATTTGCTCTGATAAAAACTACAACTTAAAGAGACAGACAAGAATTACGGAGGTTAAACTTATGGGGGTTTGTCCTGGCACATTCCACTCTAATCTGCAACCTAAAACCACAACTTGCAGCGAAGTTCTGTTTCCCTAGCAAGCAGAGTTGGCAACGTAGAAATCCTGCCACCCAAAAGCCGTTTCCTCAAACAGCAGCTTTAAATCTACTGCTAATGGTCACTAATATTCACAAGGACTGCAGGGCTGTAAATGACTCATGCCCTCAAAAAATGTCCTGGGGAAGGGAATGGCCAAAAAAATCCAAACGCAGCAAATTTTTCAAGAAGGCAGTTAGAAGTTGTACGTTTCGCTCAATCTTAAAAAAAAAAGTGAAAAGGACACTGATAAACGCAAAACATCAGGAAATATGAGACGCATGCAAATCCAATCTACACAAAGGTATCACCTCACACCAGTCAGAATGACCATCAGCAAAAAGTCTACAAACAATAGATGTTGAAGAAGTTGTGGAGAATAGCGTAACCTCTCGGTCTAAGTGGGATGTAAACTGGTAACGGCCAATAATAGGAACAGAATGGCAGCGCATTTAAAGGTAAAAATTGAGTCACCATATGATCCGGAAGTCCCACTATTGGGCCTTTCACCTGTGAAAGTCAGAATCAAAAAGACACGGGATGGGGCTTCCCTGGTGGTGCAGTGGTTGAGAGTCTGCCTGCCAAGGCAGGGGCCACGGGTTCGATCCCTGGTCTGGGAGGATCCCGCATGCCGCGGAGCAATTGGGCCCGTGAGCCAAAGCTGCTGAGCCTGCGCATCTGGAGCCTGTGCTCCGCAGCGGGAGAGGCCGCGATGGTGGGAGGCCCGCGCACCGTGATGAGGAGTGGCCCCCACTTGCCGCAACTGGAGAAAGCCCTCGCACAGAAACAAGGAACCAGCACAGCCAAAAATAAATAAATAAATTCATTAATTAATTTAAAAAAAAATCTTAAAAAAAAAAAGACACGGGATGGAAAATCGTGTATTGCAGCAGTATTTACAATAGCCAAGACATGGAAGCAAACAAAATGTCCATCAACAGATAAATGGACACAGAAGAAGTGGTACACATACCGAATGGAAGAGTAGCCTCGGGAAAAAAATGAACAATGCCGTTTTCAGGACTACACATGAGCCTAGAAATAATCATATTAGCTTAAGTAAGTCAAGAGGGAATGATAAATATCCTATGATATCTTGTATACATGTTAGCCTAAGGTTGCTACCAATAAACATATTTTCACAGAAAAAGACACTCACAGACTTATAAAACAAACTAATGGTTAGCCAAAATGAAAGGTGGGAGGATGGATAAATTAGGACTATGGGGCTAACATAGATATACTAATGTATGTTAAATGTATATAAACATATAACATATAAACCATATGAATTATATACTCACCAATACATATAAAATATATAAAGACAAAACACCTACCAAATACCAAGGGAGGTCTACTCAACTTTCTGTAATAACATACAAGGTAACAGGATCCGAAGATGAACAGACATATGTATGAATCATTGAGCAGATTCTGTACAGCCAGAAAACCACAACACTCTCATCAAATTTACTCCGATAAGAAATAGAAATTAAATTTAAAAAACAAACATAAGTAAGGTGACATAAACTTCTGGGGGCTTGTCCCAGCACATTCCACTCTAATTTACAACCTTGGAACACTACTTTCAGGAAGACTCTTTTGCACTAGTAACAAGCGTTGAGAACGTAATAATGCTGCCGCCTTGTGGTTGTTTCCCATAACAGCAGCTTTAAACCAAGTGCTAATGGTTGCTTAATAGTCACAAGGACTGCAGGGCTGTAAATGACACCTGCCCTCAACAAATGCCCTGGGGTAGGGAATAGGCAAGAAAATTCTACACATTACAACTTTTTCAAGAAGTCAATACGAAGAGGGAAGTTGTAGTCACTCTTTAAAAAAGAAGGAAAAGAAAAAAGAGGACATGCCTAAAGTTCAGTATAAGGAATTATTAGCCACATGCAAATCCAACGTGAAAACGTTTCAGCTCACACCAGTCAAATGACCATCAGCAAAAAGTCTACAAACTATAAATGCTAAGGGCTTTTAGAGAACTCTGTAATTTCTAGATGCTGGTGGAATGTAAAGTGGTAACAGCACTAACGAAAACTGAACGGAGCTGCTTTAAAACGTAAAAATTGAGCTACCATATGATGCGGCAGGGCACCTTTTGGGCCTATAACCTAAGACCACAAGAATCGGAAAGACAGAGGCAGGCAAATGTGCACTGCAGCAATACTGAAATAGCCAAGACATGGAAACACAAAAAAGGTCCATAATCAGATGAATGGACAAAGAAGAAGTGGTAATATGGACAGAATGGAATATCCGTCACGGAAAAAAATAAAAGAATGGCATATGCAGCACCACAGAGGAGCCTAGAGATAATCACACAACGTGAAGTAAGTCAGAATGAGAAAGACAAATGCCCTATGATGTCCCTTATGTTATCTGAAAATTCATAAAAATGAACATATTTCCATAGAGAAAGGCAATCTCAGATTGAGAAGACAAACTTATGGTTAAGCCAAAGAAAACGTGTGAGGAATGGATAAATTAGGATATTGGGGTTAACACACATATACTAATACATATAAAATATATAATCCCCAAAGACCTATGGAATACCAAGAGTGGTCTACTCAACACTCTGTAACAACCTACATGGAAAAGGACCCAAAGATCAATAAATATAGGTATATGTGTAAATGAACAAGATTCTGTACTCCTACAAAAAAAAATTTTTTTTCAATCAAATTTGCTCTGATAAAAACTACAACTTAAAGAGACAGACAAGAATTACGGAGGTTAAACTTATGGGGGTTTGTCCTGGCACATTCCACTCTAATCTGCAACCTAAAACCACAACTTGCAGCGAAGTTCTGTTTCCCTAGCAAGCAGAGTTGGCAACGTAGAAATCCTGCCACCCAAAAGCCGTTTCCTCAAACAGCAGCTTTAAATCTACTGCTAATGGTCACTAATATTCACAAGGACTGCAGGGCTGTAAATGACTCATGCCCTCAAAAAATGTCCTGGGGAAGGGAATGGCCAAAAAAATCCAAACGCAGCAAATTTTTCAAGAAGGCAGTTAGAAGTTGTACGTTTCGCTCAATCTTAAAAAAAAAAGTGAAAAGGACACTGATAAACGCAAAACATCAGGAAATATGAGACGCATGCAAATCCAATCTACACAAAGGTATCACCTCACACCAGTCAGAATGACCATCAGCAAAAAGTCTACAAACAATAGATGTTGAAGAAGTTGTGGAGAATAGCGTAACCTCTCGGTCTAAGTGGGATGTAAACTGGTAACGGCCAATAATAGGAACAGAATGGCAGCGCATTTAAAGGTAAAAATTGAGTCACCATATGATCCGGAAGTCCCACTATTGGGCCTTTCACCTGTGAAAGTCAGAATCAAAAAGACACGGGATGGGGCTTCCCTGGTGGTGCAGTGGTTGAGAGTCTGCCTGCCAAGGCAGGGGCCACGGGTTCGATCCCTGGTCTGGGAGGATCCCGCATGCCGCGGAGCAATTGGGCCCGTGAGCCAAAGCTGCTGAGCCTGCGCATCTGGAGCCTGTGCTCCGCAGCGGGAGAGGCCGCGATGGTGGGAGGCCCGCGCACCGTGATGAGGAGTGGCCCCCACTTGCCGCAACTGGAGAAAGCCCTCGCACAGAAACAAGGAACCAGCACAGCCAAAAATAAATAAATAAATTCATTAATTAATTTAAAAAAAAATCTTAAAAAAAAAAAGACACGGGATGGAAAATCGTGTATTGCAGCAGTATTTACAATAGCCAAGACATGGAAGCAAACAAAATGTCCATCAACAGATAAATGGACACAGAAGAAGTGGTACACATACCGAATGGAAGAGTAGCCTCGGGAAAAAAATGAACAATGCCGTTTTCAGGACTACACATGAGCCTAGAAATAATCATATTAGCTTAAGTAAGTCAAGAGGGAATGATAAATATCCTATGATATCTTGTATACATGTTAGCCTAAGGTTGCTACCAATAAACATATTTTCACAGAAAAAGACACTCACAGACTTATAAAACAAACTAATGGTTAGCCAAAATGAAAGGTGGGAGGATGGATAAATTAGGACTATGGGGCTAACATAGATATACTAATGTATGTTAAATGTATATAAACATATAACATATAAACCATATGAATTATATACTCACCAATACATATAAAATATATAAAGACAAAACACCTACCAAATACCAAGGGAGGTCTACTCAACTTTCTGTAATAACATACAAGGTAACAGGATCCGAAGATGAACAGACATATGTATGAATCATTGAGCAGATTCTGTACAGCCAGAAAACCACAACACTCTCATCAAATTTACTCCGATAAGAAATAGAAATTAAATTTAAAAAACAAACATAAGTAAGGTGACATAAACTTCTGGGGGCTTGTCCCAGCACATTCCACTCTAATTTACAACCTTGGAACACTACTTTCAGGAAGACTCTTTTGCACTAGTAACAAGCGTTGAGAACGTAATAATGCTGCCGCCTTGTGGTTGTTTCCCATAACAGCAGCTTTAAACCAAGTGCTAATGGTTGCTTAATAGTCACAAGGACTGCAGGGCTGTAAATGACACCTGCCCTCAACAAATGCCCTGGGGTAGGGAATAGGCAAGAAAATTCTACACATTACAACTTTTTCAAGAAGTCAATACGAAGAGGGAAGTTGTAGTCACTCTTTAAAAAAGAAGGAAAAGAAAAAAGAGGACATGCCTAAAGTTCAGTATAAGGAATTATTAGCCACATGCAAATCCAACGTGAAAACGTTTCAGCTCACACCAGTCAAATGACCATCAGCAAAAAGTCTACAAACTATAAATGCTAAGGGCTTTTAGAGAACTCTGTAATTTCTAGATGCTGGTGGAATGTAAAGTGGTAACAGCACTAACGAAAACTGAACGGAGCTGCTTTAAAACGTAAAAATTGAGCTACCATATGATGCGGCAGGGCACCTTTTGGGCCTATAACCTAAGACCACAAGAATCGGAAAGACAGAGGCAGGCAAATGTGCACTGCAGCAATACTGAAATAGCCAAGACATGGAAACACAAAAAAGGTCCATAATCAGATGAATGGACAAAGAAGAAGTGGTAATATGGACAGAATGGAATATCCGTCACGGAAAAAAATAAAAGAATGGCATATGCAGCACCACAGAGGAGCCTAGAGATAATCACACAACGTGAAGTAAGTCAGAATGAGAAAGACAAATGCCCTATGATGTCCCTTATGTTATCTGAAAATTCATAAAAATGAACATATTTCCATAGAGAAAGGCAATCTCAGATTGAGAAGACAAACTTATGGTTAAGCCAAAGAAAACGTGTGAGGAATGGATAAATTAGGATATTGGGGTTAACACACATATACTAATACATATAAAATATATAATCCCCAAAGACCTATGGAATACCAAGAGTGGTCTACTCAACACTGTAACAACCTACATGGAAAAGGACCCAAAGATCAATAAATATAGGTATATGTGTAAATGAACAAGATTCTGTACTCCTACAAAAAAAAATTTTTTTTCAATCAAATTTGCTCTGATAAAAACTACAACTTAAAGAGACAGACAAGAATTACGGAGGTTAAACTTATGGGGGTTTGTCCTGGCACATTCCACTCTAATCTGCAACCTAAAACCACAACTTGCAGCGAAGTTCTGTTTCCCTAGCAAGCAGAGTTGGCAACGTAGAAATCCTGCCACCCAAAAGCCGTTTCCTCAAACAGCAGCTTTAAATCTACTGCTAATGGTCACTAATATTCACAAGGACTGCAGGGCTGTAAATGACTCATGCCCTCAAAAAATGTCCTGGGGAAGGGAATGGCCAAAAAAATCCAAACGCAGCAAATTTTTCAAGAAGGCAGTTAGAAGTTGTACGTTTCGCTCAATCTTAAAAAAAAAAGTGAAAAGGACACTGATAAACGCAAAACATCAGGAAATATGAGACGCATGCAAATCCAATCTACACAAAGGTATCACCTCACACCAGTCAGAATGACCATCAGCAAAAAGTCTACAAACAATAGATGTTGAAGAAGTTGTGGAGAATAGCGTAACCTCTCGGTCTAAGTGGGATGTAAACTGGTAACGGCCAATAATAGGAACAGAATGGCAGCGCATTTAAAGGTAAAAATTGAGTCACCATATGATCCGGAAGTCCCACTATTGGGCCTTTCACCTGTGAAAGTCAGAATCAAAAAGACACGGGATGGGGCTTCCCTGGTGGTGCAGTGGTTGAGAGTCTGCCTGCCAAGGCAGGGGCCACGGGTTCGATCCCTGGTCTGGGAGGATCCCGCATGCCGCGGAGCAATTGGGCCCGTGAGCCAAAGCTGCTGAGCCTGCGCATCTGGAGCCTGTGCTCCGCAGCGGGAGAGGCCGCGATGGTGGGAGGCCCGCGCACCGTGATGAGGAGTGGCCCCCACTTGCCGCAACTGGAGAAAGCCCTCGCACAGAAACAAGGAACCAGCACAGCCAAAAATAAATAAATAAATTCATTAATTAATTTTAAAAAAAATCTTAAAAAAAAAAAGACACGGGATGGAAAATCGTGTATTGCAGCAGTATTTACAATAGCCAAGACATGGAAGCAAACAAAATGTCCATCAACAGATAAATGGACACAGAAGAAGTGGTACACATACCGAATGGAAGAGTAGCCTCGGGAAAAAAATGAACAATGCCGTTTTCAGGACTACACATGAGCCTAGAAATAATCATATTAGCTTAAGTAAGTCAAGAGGGAATGATAAATATCCTATGATATCTTGTATACATGTTAGCCTAAGGTTGCTACCAATAAACATATTTTCACAGAAAAAGACACTCACAGACTTATAAAACAAACTAATGGTTAGCCAAAATGAAAGGTGGGAGGATGGATAAATTAGGACTATGGGGCTAACATAGATATACTAATGTATGTTAAATGTATATAAACATATAACATATAAACCATATGAATTATATACTCACCAATACATATAAAATATATAAAGACAAAACACCTACCAAATACCAAGGGAGGTCTACTCAACTTTCTGTAATAACATACAAGGTAACAGGATCCGAAGATGAACAGACATATGTATGAATCATTGAGCAGATTCTGTACAGCCAGAAAACCACAACACTCTCATCAAATTTACTCCGATAAGAAATAGAAATTAAATTTAAAAAACAAACATAAGTAAGGTGACATAAACTTCTGGGGGCTTGTCCCAGCACATTCCACTCTAATTTACAACCTTGGAACACTACTTTCAGGAAGACTCTTTTGCACTAGTAACAAGCGTTGAGAACGTAATAATGCTGCCGCCTTGTGGTTGTTTCCCATAACAGCAGCTTTAAACCAAGTGCTAATGGTTGCTTAATAGTCACAAGGACTGCAGGGCTGTAAATGACACCTGCCCTCAACAAATGCCCTGGGGTAGGGAATAGGCAAGAAAATTCTACACATTACAACTTTTTCAAGAAGTCAATACGAAGAGGGAAGTTGTAGTCACTCTTTAAAAAAGAAGGAAAAGAAAAAAGAGGACATGCCTAAAGTTCAGTATAAGGAATTATTAGCCACATGCAAATCCAACGTGAAAACGTTTCAGCTCACACCAGTCAAATGACCATCAGCAAAAAGTCTACAAACTATAAATGCTAAGGGCTTTTAGAGAACTCTGTAATTTCTAGATGCTGGTGGAATGTAAAGTGGTAACAGCACTAACGAAAACTGAACGGAGCTGCTTTAAAACGTAAAAATTGAGCTACCATATGATGCGGCAGGGCACCTTTTGGGCCTATAACCTAAGACCACAAGAATCGGAAAGACAGAGGCAGGCAAATGTGCACTGCAGCAATACTGAAATAGCCAAGACATGGAAACACAAAAAAGGTCCATAATCAGATGAATGGACAAAGAAGAAGTGGTAATATGGACAGAATGGAATATCCGTCACGGAAAAAAATAAAAGAATGGCATATGCAGCACCACAGAGGAGCCTAGAGATAATCACACAACGTGAAGTAAGTCAGAATGAGAAAGACAAATGCCCTATGATGTCCCTTATGTTATCTGAAAATTCATAAAAATGAACATATTTCCATAGAGAAAGGCAATCTCAGATTGAGAAGACAAACTTATGGTTAAGCCAAAGAAAACGTGTGAGGAATGGATAAATTAGGATATTGGGGTTAACACACATATACTAATACATATAAAATATATAATCCCCAAAGACCTATGGAATACCAAGAGTGGTCTACTCAACACTCTGTAACAACCTACATGGAAAAGGACCCAAAGATCAATAAATATAGGTATATGTGTAAATGAACAAGATTCTGTACTCCTACAAAAAAAAATTTTTTTTCAATCAAATTTGCTCTGATAAAAACTACAACTTAAAGAGACAGACAAGAATTACGGAGGTTAAACTTATGGGGGTTTGTCCTGGCACATTCCACTCTAATCTGCAACCTAAAACCACAACTTGCAGCGAAGTTCTGTTTCCCTAGCAAGCAGAGTTGGCAACGTAGAAATCCTGCCACCCAAAAGCCGTTTCCTCAAACAGCAGCTTTAAATCTACTGCTAATGGTCACTAATATTCACAAGGACTGCAGGGCTGTAAATGACTCATGCCCTCAAAAAATGTCCTGGGGAAGGGAATGGCCAAAAAAATCCAAACGCAGCAAATTTTTCAAGAAGGCAGTTAGAAGTTGTACGTTTCGCTCAATCTTAAAAAAAAAAGTGAAAAGGACACTGATAAACGCAAAACATCAGGAAATATGAGACGCATGCAAATCCAATCTACACAAAGGTATCACCTCACACCAGTCAGAATGACCATCAGCAAAAAGTCTACAAACAATAGATGTTGAAGAAGTTGTGGAGAATAGCGTAACCTCTCGGTCTAAGTGGGATGTAAACTGGTAACGGCCAATAATAGGAACAGAATGGCAGCGCATTTAAAGGTAAAAATTGAGTCACCATATGATCCGGAAGTCCCACTATTGGGCCTTTCACCTGTGAAAGTCAGAATCAAAAAGACACGGGATGGGGCTTCCCTGGTGGTGCAGTGGTTGAGAGTCTTCCTGCCAAGGCAGGGGCCACGGGTTCGATCCCTGGTCTGGGAGGATCCCGCATGCCGCGGAGCAATTGGGCCCGTGAGCCAAAGCTGCTGAGCCTGCGCATCTGGAGCCTGTGCTCCGCAGCGGGAGAGGCCGCGATGGTGGGAGGCCCGCGCACCGTGATGAGGAGTGGCCCCCACTTGCCGCAACTGGAGAAAGCCCTCGCACAGAAACAAGGAACCAGCACAGCCAAAAATAAATAAATAAATTCATTAATTAATTTAAAAAAAAATCTTAAAAAAAAAAAGACACGGGATGGAAAATCGTGTATTGCAGCAGTATTTACAATAGCCAAGACATGGAAGCAAACAAAATGTCCATCAACAGATAAATGGACACAGAAGAAGTGGTACACATACCGAATGGAAGAGTAGCCTCGGGAAAAAAATGAACAATGCCGTTTTCAGGACTACACATGAGCCTAGAAATAATCATATTAGCTTAAGTAAGTCAAGAGGGAATGATAAATATCCTATGATATCTTGTATACATGTTAGCCTAAGGTTGCTACCAATAAACATATTTTCACAGAAAAAGACACTCACAGACTTATAAAACAAACTAATGGTTAGCCAAAATGAAAGGTGGGAGGATGGATAAATTAGGACTATGGGGCTAACATAGATATACTAATGTATGTTAAATGTATATAAACATATAACATATAAACCATATGAATTATATACTCACCAATACATATAAAATATATAAAGACAAAACACCTACCAAATACCAAGGGAGGTCTACTCAACTTTCTGTAATAACATACAAGGTAACAGGATCCGAAGATGAACAGACATATGTATGAATCATTGAGCAGATTCTGTACAGCCAGAAAACCACAACACTCTCATCAAATTTACTCCGATAAGAAATAGAAATTAAATTTAAAAAACAAACATAAGTAAGGTGACATAAACTTCTGGGGGCTTGTCCCAGCACATTCCACTCTAATTTACAACCTTGGAACACTACTTTCAGGAAGACTCTTTTGCACTAGTAACAAGCGTTGAGAACGTAATAATGCTGCCGCCTTGTGGTTGTTTCCCATAACAGCAGCTTTAAACCAAGTGCTAATGGTTGCTTAATAGTCACAAGGACTGCAGGGCTGTAAATGACACCTGCCCTCAACAAATGCCCTGGGGTAGGGAATAGGCAAGAAAATTCTACACATTACAACTTTTTCAAGAAGTCAATACGAAGAGGGAAGTTGTAGTCACTCTTTAAAAAAGAAGGAAAAGAAAAAAGAGGACATGCCTAAAGTTCAGTATAAGGAATTATTAGCCACATGCAAATCCAACGTGAAAACGTTTCAGCTCACACCAGTCAAATGACCATCAGCAAAAAGTCTACAAACTATAAATGCTAAGGGCTTTTAGAGAACTCTGTAATTTCTAGATGCTGGTGGAATGTAAAGTGGTAACAGCACTAACGAAAACTGAACGGAGCTGCTTTAAAACGTAAAAATTGAGCTACCATATGATGCGGCAGGGCACCTTTTGGGCCTATAACCTAAGACCACAAGAATCGGAAAGACAGAGGCAGGCAAATGTGCACTGCAGCAATACTGAAATAGCCAAGACATGGAAACACAAAAAAGGTCCATAATCAGATGAATGGACAAAGAAGAAGTGGTAATATGGACAGAATGGAATATCCGTCACGGAAAAAAATAAAAGAATGGCATATGCAGCACCACAGAGGAGCCTAGAGATAATCACACAACGTGAAGTAAGTCAGAATGAGAAAGACAAATGCCCTATGATGTCCCTTATGTTATCTGAAAATTCATAAAAATGAACATATTTCCATAGAGAAAGGCAATCTCAGATTGAGAAGACAAACTTATGGTTAAGCCAAAGAAAACGTGTGAGGAATGGATAAATTAGGATATTGGGGTTAACACACATATACTAATACATATAAAATATATAATCCCCAAAGACCTATGGAATACCAAGAGTGGTCTACTCAACACTCTGTAACAACCTACATGGAAAAGGACCCAAAGATCAATAAATATAGGTATATGTGTAAATGAACAAGATTCTGTACTCCTACAAAAAAAAATTTTTTTTCAATCAAATTTGCTCTGATAAAAACTACAACTTAAAGAGACAGACAAGAATTACGGAGGTTAAACTTATGGGGGTTTGTCCTGGCACATTCCACTCTAATCTGCAACCTAAAACCACAACTTGCAGCGAAGTTCTGTTTCCCTAGCAAGCAGAGTTGGCAACGTAGAAATCCTGCCACCCAAAAGCCGTTTCCTCAAACAGCAGCTTTAAATCTACTGCTAATGGTCACTAATATTCACAAGGACTGCAGGGCTGTAAATGACTCATGCCCTCAAAAAATGTCCTGGGGAAGGGAATGGCCAAAAAAATCCAAACGCAGCAAATTTTTCAAGAAGGCAGTTAGAAGTTGTACGTTTCGCTCAATCTTAAAAAAAAAAGTGAAAAGGACACTGATAAACGCAAAACATCAGGAAATATGAGACGCATGCAAATCCAATCTACACAAAGGTATCACCTCACACCAGTCAGAATGACCATCAGCAAAAAGTCTACAAACAATAGATGTTGAAGAAGTTGTGGAGAATAGCGTAACCTCTCGGTCTAAGTGGGATGTAAACTGGTAACGGCCAATAATAGGAACAGAATGGCAGCGCATTTAAAGGTAAAAATTGAGTCACCATATGATCCGGAAGTCCCACTATTGGGCCTTTCACCTGTGAAAGTCAGAATCAAAAAGACACGGGATGGGGCTTCCCTGGTGGTGCAGTGGTTGAGAGTCTGCCTGCCAAGGCAGGGGCCACGGGTTCGATCCCTGGTCTGGGAGGATCCCGCATGCCGCGGAGCAATTGGGCCCGTGAGCCAAAGCTGCTGAGCCTGCGCATCTGGAGCCTGTGCTCCGCAGCGGGAGAGGCCGCGATGGTGGGAGGCCCGCGCACCGTGATGAGGAGTGGCCCCCACTTGCCGCAACTGGAGAAAGCCCTCGCACAGAAACAAGGAACCAGCACAGCCAAAAATAAATAAATAAATTCATTAATTAATTTAAAAAAAAATCTTAAAAAAAAAAAGACACGGGATGGAAAATCGTGTATTGCAGCAGTATTTACAATAGCCAAGACATGGAAGCAAACAAAATGTCCATCAACAGATAAATGGACACAGAAGAAGTGGTACACATACCGAATGGAAGAGTAGCCTCGGGAAAAAAATGAACAATGCCGTTTTCAGGACTACACATGAGCCTAGAAATAATCATATTAGCTTAAGTAAGTCAAGAGGGAATGATAAATATCCTATGATATCTTGTATACATGTTAGCCTAAGGTTGCTACCAATAAACATATTTTCACAGAAAAAGACACTCACAGACTTATAAAACAAACTAATGGTTAGCCAAAATGAAAGGTGGGAGGATGGATAAATTAGGACTATGGGGCTAACATAGATATACTAATGTATGTTAAATGTATATAAACATATAACATATAAACCATATGAATTATATACTCACCAATACATATAAAATATATAAAGACAAAACACCTACCAAATACCAAGGGAGGTCTACTCAACTTTCTGTAATAACATACAAGGTAACAGGATCCGAAGATGAACAGACATATGTATGAATCATTGAGCAGATTCTGTACAGCCAGAAAACCACAACACTCTCATCAAATTTACTCCGATAAGAAATAGAAATTAAATTTAAAAAACAAACATAAGTAAGGTGACATAAACTTCTGGGGGCTTGTCCCAGCACATTCCACTCTAATTTACAACCTTGGAACACTACTTTCAGGAAGACTCTTTTGCACTAGTAACAAGCGTTGAGAACGTAATAATGCTGCCGCCTTGTGGTTGTTTCCCATAACAGCAGCTTTAAACCAAGTGCTAATGGTTGCTTAATAGTCACAAGGACTGCAGGGCTGTAAATGACACCTGCCCTCAACAAATGCCCTGGGGTAGGGAATAGGCAAGAAAATTCTACACATTACAACTTTTTCAAGAAGTCAATACGAAGAGGGAAGTTGTAGTCACTCTTTAAAAAAGAAGGTAAAGAAAAAAGAGGACATGCCTAAAGTTCAGTATAAGGAATTATTAGCCACATGCAAATCCAACGTGAAAACGTTTCAGCTCACACCAGTCAAATGACCATCAGCAAAAAGTCTACAAACTATAAATGCTAAGGGCTTTTAGAGAACTCTGTAATTTCTAGATGCTGGTGGAATGTAAAGTGGTAACAGCACTAACGAAAACTGAACGGAGCTGCTTTAAAACGTAAAAATTGAGCTACCATATGATGCGGCAGGGCACCTTTTGGGCCTATAACCTAAGACCACAAGAATCGGAAAGACAGAGGCAGGCAAATGTGCACTGCAGCAATACTGAAATAGCCAAGACATGGAAACACAAAAAAGGTCCATAATCAGATGAATGGACAAAGAAGAAGTGGTAATATGGACAGAATGGAATATCCGTCACGGAAAAAAATAAAAGAATGGCATATGCAGCACCACAGAGGAGCCTAGAGATAATCACACAACGTGAAGTAAGTCAGAATGAGAAAGACAAATGCCCTATGATGTCCCTTATGTTATCTGAAAATTCATAAAAATGAACATATTTCCATAGAGAAAGGCAATCTCAGATTGAGAAGACAAACTTATGGTTAAGCCAAAGAAAACGTGTGAGGAATGGATAAATTAGGATATTGGGGTTAACACACATATACTAATACATATAAAATATATAATCCCCAAAGACCTATGGAATACCAAGAGTGGTCTACTCAACACTCTGTAACAACCTACATGGAAAAGGACCCAAAGATCAATAAATATAGGTATATGTGTAAATGAACAAGATTCTGTACTCCTACAAAAAAAAATTTTTTTTCAATCAAATTTGCTCTGATAAAAACTACAACTTAAAGAGACAGACAAGAATTACGGAGGTTAAACTTATGGGGGTTTGTCCTGGCACATTCCACTCTAATCTGCAACCTAAAACCACAACTTGCAGCGAAGTTCTGTTTCCCTAGCAAGCAGAGTTGGCAACGTAGAAATCCTGCCACCCAAAAGCCGTTTCCTCAAACAGCAGCTTTAAATCTACTGCTAATGGTCACTAATATTCACAAGGACTGCAGGGCTGTAAATGACTCATGCCCTCAAAAAATGTCCTGGGGAAGGGAATGGCCAAAAAAATCCAAACGCAGCAAATTTTTCAAGAAGGCAGTTAGAAGTTGTACGTTTCGCTCAATCTTAAAAAAAAAAGTGAAAAGGACACTGATAAACGCAAAACATCAGGAAATATGAGACGCATGCAAATCCAATCTACACAAAGGTATCACCTCACACCAGTCAGAATGACCATCAGCAAAAAGTCTACAAACAATAGATGTTGAAGAAGTTGTGGAGAATAGCGTAACCTCTCGGTCTAAGTGGGATGTAAACTGGTAACGGCCAATAATAGGAACAGAATGGCAGCGCA
Source organism: Balaenoptera borealis (assembly GCF_965194805.1). Lineage (NCBI taxonomy): Eukaryota > Metazoa > Chordata > Mammalia > Artiodactyla > Balaenopteridae > Balaenoptera > Balaenoptera borealis. Next base: position 24,950 of record NW_028122326.1, read on the forward strand.
TTTAAAGGTAAAAATTGAGTCACCATATGATCCGGAAGTCCCACTATTGGGCCTTTCACCTGTGAAAGTCAGAATCAAAAAGACACGGGATGGGGCTTCCCTGGTGGTGCAGTGGTTGAGAGTCTGCCTGCCAAGGCAGGGGCCACGGGTTCGATCCCTGGTCTGGGAGGATCCCGCATGCCGCGGAGCAATTGGGCCCGTGAGCCAAAGCTGCTGAGCCTGCGCATCTGGAGCCTGTGCTCCGCAGCGGGAGAGGCCGCGATGGTGGGAGGCCCGCGCACCGTGATGAGGAGTGGCCCCCACTTGCCGCAACTGGAGAAAGCCCTCGCACAGAAACAAGGAACCAGCACAGCCAAAAATAAATAAATAAATTCATTAATTAATTTAAAAAAAAATCTTAAAAAAAAAAAGACACGGGATGGAAAATCGTGTATTGCAGCAGTATTTACAATAGCCAAGACATGGAAGCAAACAAAATGTCCATCAACAGATAAATGGACACAGAAGAAGTGGTACACATACCGAATGGAAGAGTAGCCTCGGGAAAAAAATGAACAATGCCGTTTTCAGGACTACACATGAGCCTAGAAATAATCATATTAGCTTAAGTAAGTCAAGAGGGAATGATAAATATCCTATGATATCTTGTATACATGTTAGCCTAAGGTTGCTACCAATAAACATATTTTCACAGAAAAAGACACTCACAGACTTATAAAACAAACTAATGGTTAGCCAAAATGAAAGGTGGGAGGATGGATAAATTAGGACTATGGGGCTAACATAGATATACTAATGTATGTTAAATGTATATAAACATATAACATATAAACCATATGAATTATATACTCACCAATACATATAAAATATATAAAGACAAAACACCTACCAAATACCAAGGGAGGTCTACTCAACTTTCTGTAATAACATACAAGGTAACAGGATCCGAAGATGAACAGACATATGTATGAATCATTGAGCAGATTCTGTACAGCCAGAAAACCACAACACTCTCATCAAATTTACTCCGATAAGAAATAGAAATTAAATTTAAAAAACAAACATAAGTAAGGTGACATAAACTTCTGGGGGCTTGTCCCAGCACATTCCACTCTAATTTACAACCTTGGAACACTACTTTCAGGAAGACTCTTTTGCACTAGTAACAAGCGTTGAGAACGTAATAATGCTGCCGCCTTGTGGTTGTTTCCCATAACAGCAGCTTTAAACCAAGTGCTAATGGTTGCTTAATAGTCACAAGGACTGCAGGGCTGTAAATGACACCTGCCCTCAACAAATGCCCTGGGGTAGGGAATAGGCAAGAAAATTCTACACATTACAACTTTTTCAAGAAGTCAATACGAAGAGGGAAGTTGTAGTCACTCTTTAAAAAAGAAGGAAAAGAAAAAAGAGGACATGCCTAAAGTTCAGTATAAGGAATTATTAGCCACATGCAAATCCAACGTGAAAACGTTTCAGCTCACACCAGTCAAATGACCATCAGCAAAAAGTCTACAAACTATAAATGCTAAGGGCTTTTAGAGAACTCTGTAATTTCTAGATGCTGGTGGAATGTAAAGTGGTAACAGCACTAACGAAAACTGAACGGAGCTGCTTTAAAACGTAAAAATTGAGCTACCATATGATGCGGCAGGGCACCTTTTGGGCCTATAACCTAAGACCACAAGAATCGGAAAGACAGAGGCAGGCAAATGTGCACTGCAGCAATACTGAAATAGCCAAGACATGGAAACACAAAAAAGGTCCATAATCAGATGAATGGACAAAGAAGAAGTGGTAATATGGACAGAATGGAATATCCGTCACGGAAAAAAATAAAAGAATGGCATATGCAGCACCACAGAGGAGCCTAGAGATAATCACACAACGTGAAGTAAGTCAGAATGAGAAAGACAAATGCCCTATGATGTCCCTTATGTTATCTGAAAATTCATAAAAATGAACATATTTCCATAGAGAAAGGCAATCTCAGATTGAGAAGACAAACTTATGGTTAAGCCAAAGAAAACGTGTGAGGAATGGATAAATTAGGATATTGGGGTTAACACACATATACTAATACATATAAAATATATAATCCCCAAAGACCTATGGAATACCAAGAGTGGTCTACTCAACACTCTGTAACAACCTACATGGAAAAGGACCCAAAGATCAATAAATATAGGTATATGTGTAAATGAACAAGATTCTGTACTCCTACAAAAAAAAATTTTTTTTCAATCAAATTTGCTCTGATAAAAACTACAACTTAAAGAGACAGACAAGAATTACGGAGGTTAAACTTATGGGGGTTTGTCCTGGCACATTCCACTCTAATCTGCAACCTAAAACCACAACTTGCAGCGAAGTTCTGTTTCCCTAGCAAGCAGAGTTGGCAACGTAGAAATCCTGCCACCCAAAAGCCGTTTCCTCAAACAGCAGCTTTAAATCTACTGCTAATGGTCACTAATATTCACAAGGACTGCAGGGCTGTAAATGACTCATGCCCTCAAAAAATGTCCTGGGGAAGGGAATGGCCAAAAAAATCCAAACGCAGCAAATTTTTCAAGAAGGCAGTTAGAAGTTGTACGTTTCGCTCAATCTTAAAAAAAAAAGTGAAAAGGACACTGATAAACGCAAAACATCAGGAAATATGAGACGCATGCAAATCCAATCTACACAAAGGTATCACCTCACACCAGTCAGAATGACCATCAGCAAAAAGTCTACAAACAATAGATGTTGAAGAAGTTGTGGAGAATAGCGTAACCTCTCGGTCTAAGTGGGATGTAAACTGGTAACGGCCAATAATAGGAACAGAATGGCAGCGCATTTAAAGGTAAAAATTGAGTCACCATATGATCCGGAAGTCCCACTATTGGGCCTTTCACCTGTGAAAGTCAGAATCAAAAAGACACGGGATGGGGCTTCCCTGGTGGTGCAGTGGTTGAGAGTCTGCCTGCCAAGGCAGGGGCCACGGGTTCGATCCCTGGTCTGGGAGGATCCCGCATGCCGCGGAGCAATTGGGCCCGTGAGCCAAAGCTGCTGAGCCTGCGCATCTGGAGCCTGTGCTCCGCAGCGGGAGAGGCCGCGATGGTGGGAGGCCCGCGCACCGTGATGAGGAGTGGCCCCCACTTGCCGCAACTGGAGAAAGCCCTCGCACAGAAACAAGGAACCAGCACAGCCAAAAATAAATAAATAAATTCATTAATTAATTTAAAAAAAAATCTTAAAAAAAAAAAGACACGGGATGGAAAATCGTGTATTGCAGCAGTATTTACAATAGCCAAGACATGGAAGCAAACAAAATGTCCATCAACAGATAAATGGACACAGAAGAAGTGGTACACATACCGAATGGAAGAGTAGCCTCGGGAAAAAAATGAACAATGCCGTTTTCAGGACTACACATGAGCCTAGAAATAATCATATTAGCTTAAGTAAGTCAAGAGGGAATGATAAATATCCTATGATATCTTGTATACATGTTAGCCTAAGGTTGCTACCAATAAACATATTTTCACAGAAAAAGACACTCACAGACTTATAAAACAAACTAATGGTTAGCCAAAATGAAAGGTGGGAGGATGGATAAATTAGGACTATGGGGCTAACATAGATATACTAATGTATGTTAAATGTATATAAACATATAACATATAAACCATATGAATTATATACTCACCAATACATATAAAATATATAAAGACAAAACACCTACCAAATACCAAGGGAGGTCTACTCAACTTTCTGTAATAACATACAAGGTAACAGGATCCGAAGATGAACAGACATATGTATGAATCATTGAGCAGATTCTGTACAGCCAGAAAACCACAACACTCTCATCAAATTTACTCCGATAAGAAATAGAAATTAAATTTAAAAAACAAACATAAGTAAGGTGACATAAACTTCTGGGGGCTTGTCCCAGCACATTCCACTCTAATTTACAACCTTGGAACACTACTTTCAGGAAGACTCTTTTGCACTAGTAACAAGCGTTGAGAACGTAATAATGCTGCCGCCTTGTGGTTGTTTCCCATAACAGCAGCTTTAAACCAAGTGCTAATGGTTGCTTAATAGTCACAAGGACTGCAGGGCTGTAAATGACACCTGCCCTCAACAAATGCCCTGGGGTAGGGAATAGGCAAGAAAATTCTACACATTACAACTTTTTCAAGAAGTCAATACGAAGAGGGAAGTTGTAGTCACTCTTTAAAAAAGAAGGAAAAGAAAAAAGAGGACATGCCTAAAGTTCAGTATAAGGAATTATTAGCCACATGCAAATCCAACGTGAAAACGTTTCAGCTCACACCAGTCAAATGACCATCAGCAAAAAGTCTACAAACTATAAATGCTAAGGGCTTTTAGAGAACTCTGTAATTTCTAGATGCTGGTGGAATGTAAAGTGGTAACAGCACTAACGAAAACTGAACGGAGCTGCTTTAAAACGTAAAAATTGAGCTACCATATGATGCGGCAGGGCACCTTTTGGGCCTATAACCTAAGACCACAAGAATCGGAAAGACAGAGGCAGGCAAATGTGCACTGCAGCAATACTGAAATAGCCAAGACATGGAAACACAAAAAAGGTCCATAATCAGATGAATGGACAAAGAAGAAGTGGTAATATGGACAGAATGGAATATCCGTCACGGAAAAAAATAAAAGAATGGCATATGCAGCACCACAGAGGAGCCTAGAGATAATCACACAACGTGAAGTAAGTCAGAATGAGAAAGACAAATGCCCTATGATGTCCCTTATGTTATCTGAAAATTCATAAAAATGAACATATTTCCATAGAGAAAGGCAATCTCAGATTGAGAAGACAAACTTATGGTTAAGCCAAAGAAAACGTGTGAGGAATGGATAAATTAGGATATTGGGGTTAACACACATATACTAATACATATAAAATATATAATCCCCAAAGACCTATGGAATACCAAGAGTGGTCTACTCAACACTCTGTAACAACCTACATGGAAAAGGACCCAAAGATCAATAAATATAGGTATATGTGTAAATGAACAAGATTCTGTACTCCTACAAAAAAAAATTTTTTTTCAATCAAATTTGCTCTGATAAAAACTACAACTTAAAGAGACAGACAAGAATTACGGAGGTTAAACTTATGGGGGTTTGTCCTGGCACATTCCACTCTAATCTGCAACCTAAAACCACAACTTGCAGCGAAGTTCTGTTTCCCTAGCAAGCAGAGTTGGCAACGTAGAAATCCTGCCACCCAAAAGCCGTTTCCTCAAACAGCAGCTTTAAATCTACTGCTAATGGTCACTAATATTCACAAGGACTGCAGGGCTGTAAATGACTCATGCCCTCAAAAAATGTCCTGGGGAAGGGAATGGCCAAAAAAATCCAAACGCAGCAAATTTTTCAAGAAGGCAGTTAGAAGTTGTACGTTTCGCTCAATCTTAAAAAAAAAAGTGAAAAGGACACTGATAAACGCAAAACATCAGGAAATATGAGACGCATGCAAATCCAATCTACACAAAGGTATCACCTCACACCAGTCAGAATGACCATCAGCAAAAAGTCTACAAACAATAGATGTTGAAGAAGTTGTGGAGAATAGCGTAACCTCTCGGTCTAAGTGGGATGTAAACTGGTAACGGCCAATAATAGGAACAGAATGGCAGCGCATTTAAAGGTAAAAATTGAGTCACCATATGATCCGGAAGTCCCACTATTGGGCCTTTCACCTGTGAAAGTCAGAATCAAAAAGACACGGGATGGGGCTTCCCTGGTGGTGCAGTGGTTGAGAGTCTGCCTGCCAAGGCAGGGGCCACGGGTTCGATCCCTGGTCTGGGAGGATCCCGCATGCCGCGGAGCAATTGGGCCCGTGAGCCAAAGCTGCTGAGCCTGCGCATCTGGAGCCTGTGCTCCGCAGCGGGAGAGGCCGCGATGGTGGGAGGCCCGCGCACCGTGATGAGGAGTGGCCCCCACTTGCCGCAACTGGAGAAAGCCCTCGCACAGAAACAAGGAACCAGCACAGCCAAAAATAAATAAATAAATTCATTAATTAATTTAAAAAAAAATCTTAAAAAAAAAAAGACACGGGATGGAAAATCGTGTATTGCAGCAGTATTTACAATAGCCAAGACATGGAAGCAAACAAAATGTCCATCAACAGATAAATGGACACAGAAGAAGTGGTACACATACCGAATGGAAGAGTAGCCTCGGGAAAAAAATGAACAATGCCGTTTTCAGGACTACACATGAGCCTAGAAATAATCATATTAGCTTAAGTAAGTCAAGAGGGAATGATAAATATCCTATGATATCTTGTATACATGTTAGCCTAAGGTTGCTACCAATAAACATATTTTCACAGAAAAAGACACTCACAGACTTATAAAACAAACTAATGGTTAGCCAAAATGAAAGGTGGGAGGATGGATAAATTAGGACTATGGGGCTAACATAGATATACTAATGTATGTTAAATGTATATAAACATATAACATATAAACCATATGAATTATATACTCACCAATACATATAAAATATATAAAGACAAAACACCTACCAAATACCAAGGGAGGTCTACTCAACTTTCTGTAATAACATACAAGGTAACAGGATCCGAAGATGAACAGACATATGTATGAATCATTGAGCAGATTCTGTACAGCCAGAAAACCACAACACTCTCATCAAATTTACTCCGATAAGAAATAGAAATTAAATTTAAAAAACAAACATAAGTAAGGTGACATAAACTTCTGGGGGCTTGTCCCAGCACATTCCACTCTAATTTACAACCTTGGAACACTACTTTCAGGAAGACTCTTTTGCACTAGTAACAAGCGTTGAGAACGTAATAATGCTGCCGCCTTGTGGTTGTTTCCCATAACAGCAGCTTTAAACCAAGTGCTAATGGTTGCTTAATAGTCACAAGGACTGCAGGGCTGTAAATGACACCTGCCCTCAACAAATGCCCTGGGGTAGGGAATAGGCAAGAAAATTCTACACATTACAACTTTTTCAAGAAGTCAATACGAAGAGGGAAGTTGTAGTCACTCTTTAAAAAAGAAGGTAAAGAAAAAAGAGGACATGCCTAAAGTTCAGTATAAGGAATTATTAGCCACATGCAAATCCAACGTGAAAACGTTTCAGCTCACACCAGTCAAATGACCATCAGCAAAAAGTCTACAAACTATAAATGCTAAGGGCTTTTAGAGAACTCTGTAATTTCTAGATGCTGGTGGAATGTAAAGTGGTAACAGCACTAACGAAAACTGAACGGAGCTGCTTTAAAACGTAAAAATTGAGCTACCATATGATGCGGCAGGGCACCTTTTGGGCCTATAACCTAAGACCACAAGAATCGGAAAGACAGAGGCAGGCAAATGTGCACTGCAGCAATACTGAAATAGCCAAGACATGGAAACACAAAAAAGGTCCATAATCAGATGAATGGACAAAGAAGAAGTGGTAATATGGACAGAATGGAATATCCGTCACGGAAAAAAATAAAAGAATGGCATATGCAGCACCACAGAGGAGCCTAGAGATAATCACACAACGTGAAGTAAGTCAGAATGAGAAAGACAAATGCCCTATGATGTCCCTTATGTTATCTGAAAATTCATAAAAATGAACATATTTCCATAGAGAAAGGCAATCTCAGATTGAGAAGACAAACTTATGGTTAAGCCAAAGAAAACGTGTGAGGAATGGATAAATTAGGATATTGGGGTTAACACACATATACTAATACATATAAAATATATAATCCCCAAAGACCTATGGAATACCAAGAGTGGTCTACTCAACACTCTGTAACAACCTACATGGAAAAGGACCCAAAGATCAATAAATATAGGTATATGTGTAAATGAACAAGATTCTGTACTCCTACAAAAAAAAATTTTTTTTCAATCAAATTTGCTCTGATAAAAACTACAACTTAAAGAGACAGACAAGAATTACGGAGGTTAAACTTATGGGGGTTTGTCCTGGCACATTCCACTCTAATCTGCAACCTAAAACCACAACTTGCAGCGAAGTTCTGTTTCCCTAGCAAGCAGAGTTGGCAACGTAGAAATCCTGCCACCCAAAAGCCGTTTCCTCAAACAGCAGCTTTAAATCTACTGCTAATGGTCACTAATATTCACAAGGACTGCAGGGCTGTAAATGACTCATGCCCTCAAAAAATGTCCTGGGGAAGGGAATGGCCAAAAAAATCCAAACGCAGCAAATTTTTCAAGAAGGCAGTTAGAAGTTGTACGTTTCGCTCAATCTTAAAAAAAAAAGTGAAAAGGACACTGATAAACGCAAAACATCAGGAAATATGAGACGCATGCAAATCCAATCTACACAAAGGTATCACCTCACACCAGTCAGAATGACCATCAGCAAAAAGTCTACAAACAATAGATGTTGAAGAAGTTGTGGAGAATAGCGTAACCTCTCGGTCTAAGTGGGATGTAAACTGGTAACGGCCAATAATAGGAACAGAATGGCAGCGCATTTAAAGGTAAAAATTGAGTCACCATATGATCCGGAAGTCCCACTATTGGGCCTTTCACCTGTGAAAGTCAGAATCAAAAAGACACGGGATGGGGCTTCCCTGGTGGTGCAGTGGTTGAGAGTCTGCCTGCCAAGGCAGGGGCCACGGGTTCGATCCCTGGTCTGGGAGGATCCCGCATGCCGCGGAGCAATTGGGCCCGTGAGCCAAAGCTGCTGAGCCTGCGCATCTGGAGCCTGTGCTCCGCAGCGGGAGAGGCCGCGATGGTGGGAGGCCCGCGCACCGTGATGAGGAGTGGCCCCCACTTGCCGCAACTGGAGAAAGCCCTCGCACAGAAACAAGGAACCAGCACAGCCAAAAATAAATAAATAAATTCATTAATTAATTTAAAAAAAAATCTTAAAAAAAAAAAGACACGGGATGGAAAATCGTGTATTGCAGCAGTATTTACAATAGCCAAGACATGGAAGCAAACAAAATGTCCATCAACAGATAAATGGACACAGAAGAAGTGGTACACATACCGAATGGAAGAGTAGCCTCGGGAAAAAAATGAACAATGCCGTTTTCAGGACTACACATGAGCCTAGAAATAATCATATTAGCTTAAGTAAGTCAAGAGGGAATGATAAATATCCTATGATATCTTGTATACATGTTAGCCTAAGGTTGCTACCAATAAACATATTTTCACAGAAAAAGACACTCACAGACTTATAAAACAAACTAATGGTTAGCCAAAATGAAAGGTGGGAGGATGGATAAATTAGGACTATGGGGCTAACATAGATATACTAATGTATGTTAAATGTATATAAACATATAACATATAAACCATATGAATTATATACTCACCAATACATATAAAATATATAAAGACAAAACACCTACCAAATACCAAGGGAGGTCTACTCAACTTTCTGTAATAACATACAAGGTAACAGGATCCGAAGATGAACAGACATATGTATGAATCATTGAGCAGATTCTGTACAGCCAGAAAACCACAACACTCTCATCAAATTTACTCCGATAAGAAATAGAAATTAAATTTAAAAAACAAACATAAGTAAGGTGACATAAACTTCTGGGGGCTTGTCCCAGCACATTCCACTCTAATTTACAACCTTGGAACACTACTTTCAGGAAGACTCTTTTGCACTAGTAACAAGCGTTGAGAACGTAATAATGCTGCCGCCTTGTGGTTGTTTCCCATAACAGCAGCTTTAAACCAAGTGCTAATGGTTGCTTAATAGTCACAAGGACTGCAGGGCTGTAAATGACACCTGCCCTCAACAAATGCCCTGGGGTAGGGAATAGGCAAGAAAATTCTACACATTACAACTTTTTCAAGAAGTCAATACGAAGAGGGAAGTTGTAGTCACTCTTTAAAAAAGAAGGTAAAGAAAAAAGAGGACATGCCTAAAGTTCAGTATAAGGAATTATTAGCCACATGCAAATCCAACGTGAAAACGTTTCAGCTCACACCAGTCAAATGACCATCAGCAAAAAGTCTACAAACTATAAATGCTAAGGGCTTTTAGAGAACTCTGTAATTTCTAGATGCTGGTGGAATGTAAAGTGGTAACAGCACTAACGAAAACTGAACGGAGCTGCTTTAAAACGTAAAAATTGAGCTACCATATGATGCGGCAGGGCACCTTTTGGGCCTATAACCTAAGACCACAAGAATCGGAAAGACAGAGGCAGGCAAATGTGCACTGCAGCAATACTGAAATAGCCAAGACATGGAAACACAAAAAAGGTCCATAATCAGATGAATGGACAAAGAAGAAGTGGTAATATGGACAGAATGGAATATCCGTCACGGAAAAAAATAAAAGAATGGCATATGCAGCACCACAGAGGAGCCTAGAGATAATCACACAACGTGAAGTAAGTCAGAATGAGAAAGACAAATGCCCTATGATGTCCCTTATGTTATCTGAAAATTCATAAAAATGAACATATTTCCATAGAGAAAGGCAATCTCAGATTGAGAAGACAAACTTATGGTTAAGCCAAAGAAAACGTGTGAGGAATGGATAAATTAGGATATTGGGGTTAACACACATATACTAATACATATAAAATATATAATCCCCAAAGACCTATGGAATACCAAGAGTGGTCTACTCAACACTCTGTAACAACCTACATGGAAAAGGACCCAAAGATCAATAAATATAGGTATATGTGTAAATGAACAAGATTCTGTACTCCTACAAAAAAAAATTTTTTTTCAATCAAATTTGCTCTGATAAAAACTACAACTTAAAGAGACAGACAAGAATTACGGAGGTTAAACTTATGGGGGTTTGTCCTGGCACATTCCACTCTAATCTGCAACCTAAAACCACAACTTGCAGCGAAGTTCTGTTTCCCTAGCAAGCAGAGTTGGCAACGTAGAAATCCTGCCACCCAAAAGCCGTTTCCTCAAACAGCAGCTTTAAATCTACTGCTAATGGTCACTAATATTCACAAGGACTGCAGGGCTGTAAATGACTCATGCCCTCAAAAAATGTCCTGGGGAAGGGAATGGCCAAAAAAATCCAAACGCAGCAAATTTTTCAAGAAGGCAGTTAGAAGTTGTACGTTTCGCTCAATCTTAAAAAAAAAAGTGAAAAGGACACTGATAAACGCAAAACATCAGGAAATATGAGACGCATGCAAATCCAATCTACACAAAGGTATCACCTCACACCAGTCAGAATGACCATCAGCAAAAAGTCTACAAACAATAGATGTTGAAGAAGTTGTGGAGAATAGCGTAACCTCTCGGTCTAAGTGGGATGTAAACTGGTAACGGCCAATAATAGGAACAGAATGGCAGCGCATTTAAAGGTAAAAATTGAGTCACCATATGATCCGGAAGTCCCACTATTGGGCCTTTCACCTGTGAAAGTCAGAATCAAAAAGACACGGGATGGGGCTTCCCTGGTGGTGCAGTGGTTGAGAGTCTGCCTGCCAAGGCAGGGGCCACGGGTTCGATCCCTGGTCTGGGAGGATCCCGCATGCCGCGGAGCAATTGGGCCCGTGAGCCAAAGCTGCTGAGCCTGCGCATCTGGAGCCTGTGCTCCGCAGCGGGAGAGGCCGCGATGGTGGGAGGCCCGCGCACCGTGATGAGGAGTGGCCCCCACTTGCCGCAACTGGAGAAAGCCCTCGCACAGAAACAAGGAACCAGCACAGCCAAAAATAAATAAATAAATTCATTAATTAATTTAAAAAAAAATCTTAAAAAAAAAAAGACACGGGATGGAAAATCGTGTATTGCAGCAGTATTTACAATAGCCAAGACATGGAAGCAAACAAAATGTCCATCAACAGATAAATGGACACAGAAGAAGTGGTACACATACCGAATGGAAGAGTAGCCTCGGGAAAAAAATGAACAATGCCGTTTTCAGGACTACACATGAGCCTAGAAATAATCATATTAGCTTAAGTAAGTCAAGAGGGAATGATAAATATCCTATGATATCTTGTATACATGTTAGCCTAAGGTTGCTACCAATAAACATATTTTCACAGAAAAAGACACTCACAGACTTATAAAACAAACTAATGGTTAGCCAAAATGAAAGGTGGGAGGATGGATAAATTAGGACTATGGGGCTAACATAGATATACTAATGTATGTTAAATGTATATAAACATATAACATATAAACCATATGAATTATATACTCACCAATACATATAAAATATATAAAGACAAAACACCTACCAAATACCAAGGGAGGTCTACTCAACTTTCTGTAATAACATACAAGGTAACAGGATCCGAAGATGAACAGACATATGTATGAATCATTGAGCAGATTCTGTACAGCCAGAAAACCACAACACTCTCATCAAATTTACTCCGATAAGAAATAGAAATTAAATTTAAAAAACAAACATAAGTAAGGTGACATAAACTTCTGGGGGCTTGTCCCAGCACATTCCACTCTAATTTACAACCTTGGAACACTACTTTCAGGAAGACTCTTTTGCACTAGTAACAAGCGTTGAGAACGTAATAATGCTGCCGCCTTGTGGTTGTTTCCCATAACAGCAGCTTTAAACCAAGTGCTAATGGTTGCTTAATAGTCACAAGGACTGCAGGGCTGTAAATGACACCTGCCCTCAACAAATGCCCTGGGGTAGGGAATAGGCAAGAAAATTCTACACATTACAACTTTTTCAAGAAGTCAATACGAAGAGGGAAGTTGTAGTCACTCTTTAAAAAAGAAGGAAAAGAAAAAAGAGGACATGCCTAAAGTTCAGTATAAGGAATTATTAGCCACATGCAAATCCAACGTGAAAACGTTTCAGCTCACACCAGTCAAATGACCATCAGCAAAAAGTCTACAAACTATAAATGCTAAGGGCTTTTAGAGAACTCTGTAATTTCTAGATGCTGGTGGAATGTAAAGTGGTAACAGCACTAACGAAAACTGAACGGAGCTGCTTTAAAACGTAAAAATTGAGCTACCATATGATGCGGCAGGGCACCTTTTGGGCCTATAACCTAAGACCACAAGAATCGGAAAGACAGAGGCAGGCAAATGTGCACTGCAGCAATACTGAAATAGCCAAGACATGGAAACACAAAAAAGGTCCATAATCAGATGAATGGACAAAGAAGAAGTGGTAATATGGACAGAATGGAATATCCGTCACGGAAAAAAATAAAAGAATGGCATATGCAGCACCACAGAGGAGCCTAGAGATAATCACACAACGTGAAGTAAGTCAGAATGAGAAAGACAAATGCCCTATGATGTCCCTTATGTTATCTGAAAATTCATAAAAATGAACATATTTCCATAGAGAAAGGCAATCTCAGATTGAGAAGACAAACTTATGGTTAAGCCAAAGAAAACGTGTGAGGAATGGATAAATTAGGATATTGGGGTTAACACACATATACTAATACATATAAAATATATAATCCCCAAAGACCTATGGAATACCAAGAGTGGTCTACTCAACACTCTGTAACAACCTACATGGAAAAGGACCCAAAGATCAATAAATATAGGTATATGTGTAAATGAACAAGATTCTGTACTCCTACAAAAAAAAATTTTTTTTCAATCAAATTTGCTCTGATAAAAACTACAACTTAAAGAGACAGACAAGAATTACGGAGGTTAAACTTATGGGGGTTTGTCCTGGCACATTCCACTCTAATCTGCAACCTAAAACCACAACTTGCAGCGAAGTTCTGTTTCCCTAGCAAGCAGAGTTGGCAACGTAGAAATCCTGCCACCCAAAAGCCGTTTCCTCAAACAGCAGCTTTAAATCTACTGTTAATGGTCACTAATATTCACAAGGACTGCAGGGCTGTAAATGACTCATGCCCTCAAAAAATGTCCTGGGGAAGGGAATGGCCAAAAAAATCCAAACGCAGCAAATTTTTCAAGAAGGCAGTTAGAAGTTGTACGTTTCGCTCAATCTTAAAAAAAAAAGTGAAAAGGACACTGATAAACGCAAAACATCAGGAAATATGAGACGCATGCAAATCCAATCTACACAAAGGTATCACCTCACACCAGTCAGAATGACCATCAGCAAAAAGTCTACAAACAATAGATGTTGAAGAAGTTGTGGAGAATAGCGTAACCTCTCGGTCTAAGTGGGATGTAAACTGGTAACGGCCAATAATAGGAACAGAATGGCAGCGCATTTAAAGGTAAAAATTGAGTCACCATATGATCCGGAAGTCCCACTATTGGGCCTTTCACCTGTGAAAGTCAGAATCAAAAAGACACGGGATGGGGCTTCCCTGGTGGTGCAGTGGTTGAGAGTCTGCCTGCCAAGGCAGGGGCCACGGGTTCGATCCCTGGTCTGGGAGGATCCCGCATGCCGCGGAGCAATTGGGCCCGTGAGCCAAAGCTGCTGAGCCTGCGCATCTGGAGCCTGTGCTCCGCAGCGGGAGAGGCCGCGATGGTGGGAGGCCCGCGCACCGTGATGAGGAGTGGCCCCCACTTGCCGCAACTGGAGAAAGCCCTCGCACAGAAACAAGGAACCAGCACAGCCAAAAATAAATAAATAAATTCATTAATTAATTTAAAAAAAAATCTTAAAAAAAAAAAGACACGGGATGGAAAATCGTGTATTGCAGCAGTATTTACAATAGCCAAGACATGGAAGCAAACAAAATGTCCATCAACAGATAAATGGACACAGAAGAAGTGGTACACATACCGAATGGAAGAGTAGCCTCGGGAAAAAAATGAACAATGCCGTTTTCAGGACTACACATGAGCCTAGAAATAATCATATTAGCTTAAGTAAGTCAAGAGGGAATGATAAATATCCTATGATATCTTGTATACATGTTAGCCTAAGGTTGCTACCAATAAACATATTTTCACAGAAAAAGACACTCACAGACTTATAAAACAAACTAATGGTTAGCCAAAATGAAAGGTGGGAGGATGGATAAATTAGGACTATGGGGCTAACATAGATATACTAATGTATGTTAAATGTATATAAACATATAACATATAAACCATATGAATTATATACTCACCAATACATATAAAATATATAAAGACAAAACACCTACCAAATACCAAGGGAGGTCTACTCAACTTTCTGTAATAACATACAAGGTAACAGGATCCGAAGATGAACAGACATATGTATGAATCATTGAGCAGATTCTGTACAGCCAGAAAACCACAACACTCTCATCAAATTTACTCCGATAAGAAATAGAAATTAAATTTAAAAAACAAACATAAGTAAGGTGACATAAACTTCTGGGGGCTTGTCCCAGCACATTCCACTCTAATTTACAACCTTGGAACACTACTTTCAGGAAGACTCTTTTGCACTAGTAACAAGCGTTGAGAACGTAATAATGCTGCCGCCTTGTGGTTGTTTCCCATAACAGCAGCTTTAAACCAAGTGCTAATGGTTGCTTAATAGTCACAAGGACTGCAGGGCTGTAAATGACACCTGCCCTCAACAAATGCCCTGGGGTAGGGAATAGGCAAGAAAATTCTACACATTACAACTTTTTCAAGAAGTCAATACGAAGAGGGAAGTTGTAGTCACTCTTTAAAAAAGAAGGAAAAGAAAAAAGAGGACATGCCTAAAGTTCAGTATAAGGAATTATTAGCCACATGCAAATCCAACGTGAAAACGTTTCAGCTCACACCAGTCAAATGACCATCAGCAAAAAGTCTACAAACTATAAATGCTAAGGGCTTTTAGAGAACTCTGTAATTTCTAGATGCTGGTGGAATGTAAAGTGGTAACAGCACTAACGAAAACTGAACGGAGCTGCTTTAAAACGTAAAAATTGAGCTACCATATGATGCGGCAGGGCACCTTTTGGGCCTATAACCTAAGACCACAAGAATCGGAAAGACAGAGGCAGGCAAATGTGCACTGCAGCAATACTGAAATAGCCAAGACATGGAAACACAAAAAAGGTCCATAATCAGATGAATGGACAAAGAAGAAGTGGTAATATGGACAGAATGGAATATCCGTCACGGAAAAAAATAAAAGAATGGCATATGCAGCACCACAGAGGAGCCTAGAGATAATCACACAACGTGAAGTAAGTCAGAATGAGAAAGACAAATGCCCTATGATGTCCCTTATGTTATCTGAAAATTCATAAAAATGAACATATTTCCATAGAGAAAGGCAATCTCAGATTGAGAAGACAAACTTATGGTTAAGCCAAAGAAAACGTGTGAGGAATGGATAAATTAGGATATTGGGGTTAACACACATATACTAATACATATAAAATATATAATCCCCAAAGACCTATGGAATACCAAGAGTGGTCTACTCAACACTCTGTAACAACCTACATGGAAAAGGACCCAAAGATCAATAAATATAGGTATATGTGTAAATGAACAAGATTCTGTACTCCTACAAAAAAAAATTTTTTTTCAATCAAATTTGCTCTGATAAAAACTACAACTTAAAGAGACAGACAAGAATTACGGAGGTTAAACTTATGGGGGTTTGTCCTGGCACATTCCACTCTAATCTGCAACCTAAAACCACAACTTGCAGCGAAGTTCTGTTTCCCTAGCAAGCAGAGTTGGCAACGTAGAAATCCTGCCACCCAAAAGCCGTTTCCTCAAACAGCAGCTTTAAATCTACTGCTAATGGTCACTAATATTCACAAGGACTGCAGGGCTGTAAATGACTCATGCCCTCAAAAAATGTCCTGGGGAAGGGAATGGCCAAAAAA
Source organism: Balaenoptera borealis (assembly GCF_965194805.1). Lineage (NCBI taxonomy): Eukaryota > Metazoa > Chordata > Mammalia > Artiodactyla > Balaenopteridae > Balaenoptera > Balaenoptera borealis. Next base: position 41,673 of record NW_028122326.1, read on the forward strand.
ATCCAAACGCAGCAAATTTTTCAAGAAGGCAGTTAGAAGTTGTACGTTTCGCTCAATCTTAAAAAAAAAAGTGAAAAGGACACTGATAAACGCAAAACATCAGGAAATATGAGACGCATGCAAATCCAATCTACACAAAGGTATCACCTCACACCAGTCAGAATGACCATCAGCAAAAAGTCTACAAACAATAGATGTTGAAGAAGTTGTGGAGAATAGCGTAACCTCTCGGTCTAAGTGGGATGTAAACTGGTAACGGCCAATAATAGGAACAGAATGGCAGCGCATTTAAAGGTAAAAATTGAGTCACCATATGATCCGGAAGTCCCACTATTGGGCCTTTCACCTGTGAAAGTCAGAATCAAAAAGACACGGGATGGGGCTTCCCTGGTGGTGCAGTGGTTGAGAGTCTGCCTGCCAAGGCAGGGGCCACGGGTTCGATCCCTGGTCTGGGAGGATCCCGCATGCCGCGGAGCAATTGGGCCCGTGAGCCAAAGCTGCTGAGCCTGCGCATCTGGAGCCTGTGCTCCGCAGCGGGAGAGGCCGCGATGGTGGGAGGCCCGCGCACCGTGATGAGGAGTGGCCCCCACTTGCCGCAACTGGAGAAAGCCCTCGCACAGAAACAAGGAACCAGCACAGCCAAAAATAAATAAATAAATTCATTAATTAATTTAAAAAAAAATCTTAAAAAAAAAAAGACACGGGATGGAAAATCGTGTATTGCAGCAGTATTTACAATAGCCAAGACATGGAAGCAAACAAAATGTCCATCAACAGATAAATGGACACAGAAGAAGTGGTACACATACCGAATGGAAGAGTAGCCTCGGGAAAAAAATGAACAATGCCGTTTTCAGGACTACACATGAGCCTAGAAATAATCATATTAGCTTAAGTAAGTCAAGAGGGAATGATAAATATCCTATGATATCTTGTATACATGTTAGCCTAAGGTTGCTACCAATAAACATATTTTCACAGAAAAAGACACTCACAGACTTATAAAACAAACTAATGGTTAGCCAAAATGAAAGGTGGGAGGATGGATAAATTAGGACTATGGGGCTAACATAGATATACTAATGTATGTTAAATGTATATAAACATATAACATATAAACCATATGAATTATATACTCACCAATACATATAAAATATATAAAGACAAAACACCTACCAAATACCAAGGGAGGTCTACTCAACTTTCTGTAATAACATACAAGGTAACAGGATCCGAAGATGAACAGACATATGTATGAATCATTGAGCAGATTCTGTACAGCCAGAAAACCACAACACTCTCATCAAATTTACTCCGATAAGAAATAGAAATTAAATTTAAAAAACAAACATAAGTAAGGTGACATAAACTTCTGGGGGCTTGTCCCAGCACATTCCACTCTAATTTACAACCTTGGAACACTACTTTCAGGAAGACTCTTTTGCACTAGTAACAAGCGTTGAGAACGTAATAATGCTGCCGCCTTGTGGTTGTTTCCCATAACAGCAGCTTTAAACCAAGTGCTAATGGTTGCTTAATAGTCACAAGGACTGCAGGGCTGTAAATGACACCTGCCCTCAACAAATGCCCTGGGGTAGGGAATAGGCAAGAAAATTCTACACATTACAACTTTTTCAAGAAGTCAATACGAAGAGGGAAGTTGTAGTCACTCTTTAAAAAAGAAGGTAAAGAAAAAAGAGGACATGCCTAAAGTTCAGTATAAGGAATTATTAGCCACATGCAAATCCAACGTGAAAACGTTTCAGCTCACACCAGTCAAATGACCATCAGCAAAAAGTCTACAAACTATAAATGCTAAGGGCTTTTAGAGAACTCTGTAATTTCTAGATGCTGGTGGAATGTAAAGTGGTAACAGCACTAACGAAAACTGAACGGAGCTGCTTTAAAACGTAAAAATTGAGCTACCATATGATGCGGCAGGGCACCTTTTGGGCCTATAACCTAAGACCACAAGAATCGGAAAGACAGAGGCAGGCAAATGTGCACTGCAGCAATACTGAAATAGCCAAGACATGGAAACACAAAAAAGGTCCATAATCAGATGAATGGACAAAGAAGAAGTGGTAATATGGACAGAATGGAATATCCGTCACGGAAAAAAATAAAAGAATGGCATATGCAGCACCACAGAGGAGCCTAGAGATAATCACACAACGTGAAGTAAGTCAGAATGAGAAAGACAAATGCCCTATGATGTCCCTTATGTTATCTGAAAATTCATAAAAATGAACATATTTCCATAGAGAAAGGCAATCTCAGATTGAGAAGACAAACTTATGGTTAAGCCAAAGAAAACGTGTGAGGAATGGATAAATTAGGATATTGGGGTTAACACACATATACTAATACATATAAAATATATAATCCCCAAAGACCTATGGAATACCAAGAGTGGTCTACTCAACACTCTGTAACAACCTACATGGAAAAGGACCCAAAGATCAATAAATATAGGTATATGTGTAAATGAACAAGATTCTGTACTCCTACAAAAAAAAATTTTTTTTCAATCAAATTTGCTCTGATAAAAACTACAACTTAAAGAGACAGACAAGAATTACGGAGGTTAAACTTATGGGGGTTTGTCCTGGCACATTCCACTCTAATCTGCAACCTAAAACCACAACTTGCAGCGAAGTTCTGTTTCCCTAGCAAGCAGAGTTGGCAACGTAGAAATCCTGCCACCCAAAAGCCGTTTCCTCAAACAGCAGCTTTAAATCTACTGCTAATGGTCACTAATATTCACAAGGACTGCAGGGCTGTAAATGACTCATGCCCTCAAAAAATGTCCTGGGGAAGGGAATGGCCAAAAAAATCCAAACGCAGCAAATTTTTCAAGAAGGCAGTTAGAAGTTGTACGTTTCGCTCAATCTTAAAAAAAAAAGTGAAAAGGACACTGATAAACGCAAAACATCAGGAAATATGAGACGCATGCAAATCCAATCTACACAAAGGTATCACCTCACACCAGTCAGAATGACCATCAGCAAAAAGTCTACAAACAATAGATGTTGAAGAAGTTGTGGAGAATAGCGTAACCTCTCGGTCTAAGTGGGATGTAAACTGGTAACGGCCAATAATAGGAACAGAATGGCAGCGCATTTAAAGGTAAAAATTGAGTCACCATATGATCCGGAAGTCCCACTATTGGGCCTTTCACCTGTGAAAGTCAGAATCAAAAAGACACGGGATGGGGCTTCCCTGGTGGTGCAGTGGTTGAGAGTCTGCCTGCCAAGGCAGGGGCCACGGGTTCGATCCCTGGTCTGGGAGGATCCCGCATGCCGCGGAGCAATTGGGCCCGTGAGCCAAAGCTGCTGAGCCTGCGCATCTGGAGCCTGTGCTCCGCAGCGGGAGAGGCCGCGATGGTGGGAGGCCCGCGCACCGTGATGAGGAGTGGCCCCCACTTGCCGCAACTGGAGAAAGCCCTCGCACAGAAACAAGGAACCAGCACAGCCAAAAATAAATAAATAAATTCATTAATTAATTTAAAAAAAAATCTTAAAAAAAAAAAGACACGGGATGGAAAATCGTGTATTGCAGCAGTATTTACAATAGCCAAGACATGGAAGCAAACAAAATGTCCATCAACAGATAAATGGACACAGAAGAAGTGGTACACATACCGAATGGAAGAGTAGCCTCGGGAAAAAAATGAACAATGCCGTTTTCAGGACTACACATGAGCCTAGAAATAATCATATTAGCTTAAGTAAGTCAAGAGGGAATGATAAATATCCTATGATATCTTGTATACATGTTAGCCTAAGGTTGCTACCAATAAACATATTTTCACAGAAAAAGACACTCACAGACTTATAAAACAAACTAATGGTTAGCCAAAATGAAAGGTGGGAGGATGGATAAATTAGGACTATGGGGCTAACATAGATATACTAATGTATGTTAAATGTATATAAACATATAACATATAAACCATATGAATTATATACTCACCAATACATATAAAATATATAAAGACAAAACACCTACCAAATACCAAGGGAGGTCTACTCAACTTTCTGTAATAACATACAAGGTAACAGGATCCGAAGATGAACAGACATATGTATGAATCATTGAGCAGATTCTGTACAGCCAGAAAACCACAACACTCTCATCAAATTTACTCCGATAAGAAATAGAAATTAAATTTAAAAAACAAACATAAGTAAGGTGACATAAACTTCTGGGGGCTTGTCCCAGCACATTCCACTCTAATTTACAACCTTGGAACACTACTTTCAGGAAGACTCTTTTGCACTAGTAACAAGCGTTGAGAACGTAATAATGCTGCCGCCTTGTGGTTGTTTCCCATAACAGCAGCTTTAAACCAAGTGCTAATGGTTGCTTAATAGTCACAAGGACTGCAGGGCTGTAAATGACACCTGCCCTCAACAAATGCCCTGGGGTAGGGAATAGGCAAGAAAATTCTACACATTACAACTTTTTCAAGAAGTCAATACGAAGAGGGAAGTTGTAGTCACTCTTTAAAAAAGAAGGAAAAGAAAAAAGAGGACATGCCTAAAGTTCAGTATAAGGAATTATTAGCCACATGCAAATCCAACGTGAAAACGTTTCAGCTCACACCAGTCAAATGACCATCAGCAAAAAGTCTACAAACTATAAATGCTAAGGGCTTTTAGAGAACTCTGTAATTTCTAGATGCTGGTGGAATGTAAAGTGGTAACAGCACTAACGAAAACTGAACGGAGCTGCTTTAAAACGTAAAAATTGAGCTACCATATGATGCGGCAGGGCACCTTTTGGGCCTATAACCTAAGACCACAAGAATCGGAAAGACAGAGGCAGGCAAATGTGCACTGCAGCAATACTGAAATAGCCAAGACATGGAAACACAAAAAAGGTCCATAATCAGATGAATGGACAAAGAAGAAGTGGTAATATGGACAGAATGGAATATCCGTCACGGAAAAAAATAAAAGAATGGCATATGCAGCACCACAGAGGAGCCTAGAGATAATCACACAACGTGAAGTAAGTCAGAATGAGAAAGACAAATGCCCTATGATGTCCCTTATGTTATCTGAAAATTCATAAAAATGAACATATTTCCATAGAGAAAGGCAATCTCAGATTGAGAAGACAAACTTATGGTTAAGCCAAAGAAAACGTGTGAGGAATGGATAAATTAGGATATTGGGGTTAACACACATATACTAATACATATAAAATATATAATCCCCAAAGACCTATGGAATACCAAGAGTGGTCTACTCAACACTCTGTAACAACCTACATGGAAAAGGACCCAAAGATCAATAAATATAGGTATATGTGTAAATGAACAAGATTCTGTACTCCTACAAAAAAAAATTTTTTTTCAATCAAATTTGCTCTGATAAAAACTACAACTTAAAGAGACAGACAAGAATTACGGAGGTTAAACTTATGGGGGTTTGTCCTGGCACATTCCACTCTAATCTGCAACCTAAAACCACAACTTGCAGCGAAGTTCTGTTTCCCTAGCAAGCAGAGTTGGCAACGTAGAAATCCTGCCACCCAAAAGCCGTTTCCTCAAACAGCAGCTTTAAATCTACTGCTAATGGTCACTAATATTCACAAGGACTGCAGGGCTGTAAATGACTCATGCCCTCAAAAAATGTCCTGGGGAAGGGAATGGCCAAAAAAATCCAAACGCAGCAAATTTTTCAAGAAGGCAGTTAGAAGTTGTACGTTTCGCTCAATCTTAAAAAAAAAAGTGAAAAGGACACTGATAAACGCAAAACATCAGGAAATATGAGACGCATGCAAATCCAATCTACACAAAGGTATCACCTCACACCAGTCAGAATGACCATCAGCAAAAAGTCTACAAACAATAGATGTTGAAGAAGTTGTGGAGAATAGCGTAACCTCTCGGTCTAAGTGGGATGTAAACTGGTAACGGCCAATAATAGGAACAGAATGGCAGCGCATTTAAAGGTAAAAATTGAGTCACCATATGATCCGGAAGTCCCACTATTGGGCCTTTCACCTGTGAAAGTCAGAATCAAAAAGACACGGGATGGGGCTTCCCTGGTGGTGCAGTGGTTGAGAGTCTGCCTGCCAAGGCAGGGGCCACGGGTTCGATCCCTGGTCTGGGAGGATCCCGCATGCCGCGGAGCAATTGGGCCCGTGAGCCAAAGCTGCTGAGCCTGCGCATCTGGAGCCTGTGCTCCGCAGCGGGAGAGGCCGCGATGGTGGGAGGCCCGCGCACCGTGATGAGGAGTGGCCCCCACTTGCCGCAACTGGAGAAAGCCCTCGCACAGAAACAAGGAACCAGCACAGCCAAAAATAAATAAATAAATTCATTAATTAATTTAAAAAAAAATCTTAAAAAAAAAAAGACACGGGATGGAAAATCGTGTATTGCAGCAGTATTTACAATAGCCAAGACATGGAAGCAAACAAAATGTCCATCAACAGATAAATGGACACAGAAGAAGTGGTACACATACCGAATGGAAGAGTAGCCTCGGGAAAAAAATGAACAATGCCGTTTTCAGGACTACACATGAGCCTAGAAATAATCATATTAGCTTAAGTAAGTCAAGAGGGAATGATAAATATCCTATGATATCTTGTATACATGTTAGCCTAAGGTTGCTACCAATAAACATATTTTCACAGAAAAAGACACTCACAGACTTATAAAACAAACTAATGGTTAGCCAAAATGAAAGGTGGGAGGATGGATAAATTAGGACTATGGGGCTAACATAGATATACTAATGTATGTTAAATGTATATAAACATATAACATATAAACCATATGAATTATATACTCACCAATACATATAAAATATATAAAGACAAAACACCTACCAAATACCAAGGGAGGTCTACTCAACTTTCTGTAATAACATACAAGGTAACAGGATCCGAAGATGAACAGACATATGTATGAATCATTGAGCAGATTCTGTACAGCCAGAAAACCACAACACTCTCATCAAATTTACTCCGATAAGAAATAGAAATTAAATTTAAAAAACAAACATAAGTAAGGTGACATAAACTTCTGGGGGCTTGTCCCAGCACATTCCACTCTAATTTACAACCTTGGAACACTACTTTCAGGAAGACTCTTTTGCACTAGTAACAAGCGTTGAGAACGTAATAATGCTGCCGCCTTGTGGTTGTTTCCCATAACAGCAGCTTTAAACCAAGTGCTAATGGTTGCTTAATAGTCACAAGGACTGCAGGGCTGTAAATGACACCTGCCCTCAACAAATGCCCTGGGGTAGGGAATAGGCAAGAAAATTCTACACATTACAACTTTTTCAAGAAGTCAATACGAAGAGGGAAGTTGTAGTCACTCTTTAAAAAAGAAGGTAAAGAAAAAAGAGGACATGCCTAAAGTTCAGTATAAGGAATTATTAGCCACATGCAAATCCAACGTGAAAACGTTTCAGCTCACACCAGTCAAATGACCATCAGCAAAAAGTCTACAAACTATAAATGCTAAGGGCTTTTAGAGAACTCTGTAATTTCTAGATGCTGGTGGAATGTAAAGTGGTAACAGCACTAACGAAAACTGAACGGAGCTGCTTTAAAACGTAAAAATTGAGCTACCATATGATGCGGCAGGGCACCTTTTGGGCCTATAACCTAAGACCACAAGAATCGGAAAGACAGAGGCAGGCAAATGTGCACTGCAGCAATACTGAAATAGCCAAGACATGGAAACACAAAAAAGGTCCATAATCAGATGAATGGACAAAGAAGAAGTGGTAATATGGACAGAATGGAATATCCGTCACGGAAAAAAATAAAAGAATGGCATATGCAGCACCACAGAGGAGCCTAGAGATAATCACACAACGTGAAGTAAGTCAGAATGAGAAAGACAAATGCCCTATGATGTCCCTTATGTTATCTGAAAATTCATAAAAATGAACATATTTCCATAGAGAAAGGCAATCTCAGATTGAGAAGACAAACTTATGGTTAAGCCAAAGAAAACGTGTGAGGAATGGATAAATTAGGATATTGGGGTTAACACACATATACTAATACATATAAAATATATAATCCCCAAAGACCTATGGAATACCAAGAGTGGTCTACTCAACACTCTGTAACAACCTACATGGAAAAGGACCCAAAGATCAATAAATATAGGTATATGTGTAAATGAACAAGATTCTGTACTCCTACAAAAAAAAATTTTTTTTCAATCAAATTTGCTCTGATAAAAACTACAACTTAAAGAGACAGACAAGAATTACGGAGGTTAAACTTATGGGGGTTTGTCCTGGCACATTCCACTCTAATCTGCAACCTAAAACCACAACTTGCAGCGAAGTTCTGTTTCCCTAGCAAGCAGAGTTGGCAACGTAGAAATCCTGCCACCCAAAAGCCGTTTCCTCAAACAGCAGCTTTAAATCTACTGCTAATGGTCACTAATATTCACAAGGACTGCAGGGCTGTAAATGACTCATGCCCTCAAAAAATGTCCTGGGGAAGGGAATGGCCAAAAAAATCCAAACGCAGCAAATTTTTCAAGAAGGCAGTTAGAAGTTGTACGTTTCGCTCAATCTTAAAAAAAAAAGTGAAAAGGACACTGATAAACGCAAAACATCAGGAAATATGAGACGCATGCAAATCCAATCTACACAAAGGTATCACCTCACACCAGTCAGAATGACCATCAGCAAAAAGTCTACAAACAATAGATGTTGAAGAAGTTGTGGAGAATAGCGTAACCTCTCGGTCTAAGTGGGATGTAAACTGGTAACGGCCAATAATAGGAACAGAATGGCAGCGCATTTAAAGGTAAAAATTGAGTCACCATATGATCCGGAAGTCCCACTATTGGGCCTTTCACCTGTGAAAGTCAGAATCAAAAAGACACGGGATGGGGCTTCCCTGGTGGTGCAGTGGTTGAGAGTCTGCCTGCCAAGGCAGGGGCCACGGGTTCGATCCCTGGTCTGGGAGGATCCCGCATGCCGCGGAGCAATTGGGCCCGTGAGCCAAAGCTGCTGAGCCTGCGCATCTGGAGCCTGTGCTCCGCAGCGGGAGAGGCCGCGATGGTGGGAGGCCCGCGCACCGTGATGAGGAGTGGCCCCCACTTGCCGCAACTGGAGAAAGCCCTCGCACAGAAACAAGGAACCAGCACAGCCAAAAATAAATAAATAAATTCATTAATTAATTTAAAAAAAAATCTTAAAAAAAAAAAGACACGGGATGGAAAATCGTGTATTGCAGCAGTATTTACAATAGCCAAGACATGGAAGCAAACAAAATGTCCATCAACAGATAAATGGACACAGAAGAAGTGGTACACATACCGAATGGAAGAGTAGCCTCGGGAAAAAAATGAACAATGCCGTTTTCAGGACTACACATGAGCCTAGAAATAATCATATTAGCTTAAGTAAGTCAAGAGGGAATGATAAATATCCTATGATATCTTGTATACATGTTAGCCTAAGGTTGCTACCAATAAACATATTTTCACAGAAAAAGACACTCACAGACTTATAAAACAAACTAATGGTTAGCCAAAATGAAAGGTGGGAGGATGGATAAATTAGGACTATGGGGCTAACATAGATATACTAATGTATGTTAAATGTATATAAACATATAACATATAAACCATATGAATTATATACTCACCAATACATATAAAATATATAAAGACAAAACACCTACCAAATACCAAGGGAGGTCTACTCAACTTTCTGTAATAACATACAAGGTAACAGGATCCGAAGATGAACAGACATATGTATGAATCATTGAGCAGATTCTGTACAGCCAGAAAACCACAACACTCTCATCAAATTTACTCCGATAAGAAATAGAAATTAAATTTAAAAAACAAACATAAGTAAGGTGACATAAACTTCTGGGGGCTTGTCCCAGCACATTCCACTCTAATTTACAACCTTGGAACACTACTTTCAGGAAGACTCTTTTGCACTAGTAACAAGCGTTGAGAACGTAATAATGCTGCCGCCTTGTGGTTGTTTCCCATAACAGCAGCTTTAAACCAAGTGCTAATGGTTGCTTAATAGTCACAAGGACTGCAGGGCTGTAAATGACACCTGCCCTCAACAAATGCCCTGGGGTAGGGAATAGGCAAGAAAATTCTACACATTACAACTTTTTCAAGAAGTCAATACGAAGAGGGAAGTTGTAGTCACTCTTTAAAAAAGAAGGAAAAGAAAAAAGAGGACATGCCTAAAGTTCAGTATAAGGAATTATTAGCCACATGCAAATCCAACGTGAAAACGTTTCAGCTCACACCAGTCAAATGACCATCAGCAAAAAGTCTACAAACTATAAATGCTAAGGGCTTTTAGAGAACTCTGTAATTTCTAGATGCTGGTGGAATGTAAAGTGGTAACAGCACTAACGAAAACTGAACGGAGCTGCTTTAAAACGTAAAAATTGAGCTACCATATGATGCGGCAGGGCACCTTTTGGGCCTATAACCTAAGACCACAAGAATCGGAAAGACAGAGGCAGGCAAATGTGCACTGCAGCAATACTGAAATAGCCAAGACATGGAAACACAAAAAAGGTCCATAATCAGATGAATGGACAAAGAAGAAGTGGTAATATGGACAGAATGGAATATCCGTCACGGAAAAAAATAAAAGAATGGCATATGCAGCACCACAGAGGAGCCTAGAGATAATCACACAACGTGAAGTAAGTCAGAATGAGAAAGACAAATGCCCTATGATGTCCCTTATGTTATCTGAAAATTCATAAAAATGAACATATTTCCATAGAGAAAGGCAATCTCAGATTGAGAAGACAAACTTATGGTTAAGCCAAAGAAAACGTGTGAGGAATGGATAAATTAGGATATTGGGGTTAACACACATATACTAATACATATAAAATATATAATCCCCAAAGACCTATGGAATACCAAGAGTGGTCTACTCAACACTCTGTAACAACCTACATGGAAAAGGACCCAAAGATCAATAAATATAGGTATATGTGTAAATGAACAAGATTCTGTACTCCTACAAAAAAAAATTTTTTTTCAATCAAATTTGCTCTGATAAAAACTACAACTTAAAGAGACAGACAAGAATTACGGAGGTTAAACTTATGGGGGTTTGTCCTGGCACATTCCACTCTAATCTGCAACCTAAAACCACAACTTGCAGCGAAGTTCTGTTTCCCTAGCAAGCAGAGTTGGCAACGTAGAAATCCTGCCACCCAAAAGCCGTTTCCTCAAACAGCAGCTTTAAATCTACTGCTAATGGTCACTAATATTCACAAGGACTGCAGGGCTGTAAATGACTCATGCCCTCAAAAAATGTCCTGGGGAAGGGAATGGCCAAAAAAATCCAAACGCAGCAAATTTTTCAAGAAGGCAGTTAGAAGTTGTACGTTTCGCTCAATCTTAAAAAAAAAAGTGAAAAGGACACTGATAAACGCAAAACATCAGGAAATATGAGACGCATGCAAATCCAATCTACACAAAGGTATCACCTCACACCAGTCAGAATGACCATCAGCAAAAAGTCTACAAACAATAGATGTTGAAGAAGTTGTGGAGAATAGCGTAACCTCTCGGTCTAAGTGGGATGTAAACTGGTAACGGCCAATAATAGGAACAGAATGGCAGCGCATTTAAAGGTAAAAATTGAGTCACCATATGATCCGGAAGTCCCACTATTGGGCCTTTCACCTGTGAAAGTCAGAATCAAAAAGACACGGGATGGGGCTTCCCTGGTGGTGCAGTGGTTGAGAGTCTGCCTGCCAAGGCAGGGGCCACGGGTTCGATCCCTGGTCTGGGAGGATCCCGCATGCCGCGGAGCAATTGGGCCCGTGAGCCAAAGCTGCTGAGCCTGCGCATCTGGAGCCTGTGCTCCGCAGCGGGAGAGGCCGCGATGGTGGGAGGCCCGCGCACCGTGATGAGGAGTGGCCCCCACTTGCCGCAACTGGAGAAAGCCCTCGCACAGAAACAAGGAACCAGCACAGCCAAAAATAAATAAATAAATTCATTAATTAATTTAAAAAAAAATCTTAAAAAAAAAAAGACACGGGATGGAAAATCGTGTATTGCAGCAGTATTTACAATAGCCAAGACATGGAAGCAAACAAAATGTCCATCAACAGATAAATGGACACAGAAGAAGTGGTACACATACCGAATGGAAGAGTAGCCTCGGGAAAAAAATGAACAATGCCGTTTTCAGGACTACACATGAGCCTAGAAATAATCATATTAGCTTAAGTAAGTCAAGAGGGAATGATAAATATCCTATGATATCTTGTATACATGTTAGCCTAAGGTTGCTACCAATAAACATATTTTCACAGAAAAAGACACTCACAGACTTATAAAACAAACTAATGGTTAGCCAAAATGAAAGGTGGGAGGATGGATAAATTAGGACTATGGGGCTAACATAGATATACTAATGTATGTTAAATGTATATAAACATATAACATATAAACCATATGAATTATATACTCACCAATACATATAAAATATATAAAGACAAAACACCTACCAAATACCAAGGGAGGTCTACTCAACTTTCTGTAATAACATACAAGGTAACAGGATCCGAAGATGAACAGACATATGTATGAATCATTGAGCAGATTCTGTACAGCCAGAAAACCACAACACTCTCATCAAATTTACTCCGATAAGAAATAGAAATTAAATTTAAAAAACAAACATAAGTAAGGTGACATAAACTTCTGGGGGCTTGTCCCAGCACATTCCACTCTAATTTACAACCTTGGAACACTACTTTCAGGAAGACTCTTTTGCACTAGTAACAAGCGTTGAGAACGTAATAATGCTGCCGCCTTGTGGTTGTTTCCCATAACAGCAGCTTTAAACCAAGTGCTAATGGTTGCTTAATAGTCACAAGGACTGCAGGGCTGTAAATGACACCTGCCCTCAACAAATGCCCTGGGGTAGGGAATAGGCAAGAAAATTCTACACATTACAACTTTTTCAAGAAGTCAATACGAAGAGGGAAGTTGTAGTCACTCTTTAAAAAAGAAGGAAAAGAAAAAAGAGGACATGCCTAAAGTTCAGTATAAGGAATTATTAGCCACATGCAAATCCAACGTGAAAACGTTTCAGCTCACACCAGTCAAATGACCATCAGCAAAAAGTCTACAAACTATAAATGCTAAGGGCTTTTAGAGAACTCTGTAATTTCTAGATGCTGGTGGAATGTAAAGTGGTAACAGCACTAACGAAAACTGAACGGAGCTGCTTTAAAACGTAAAAATTGAGCTACCATATGATGCGGCAGGGCACCTTTTGGGCCTATAACCTAAGACCACAAGAATCGGAAAGACAGAGGCAGGCAAATGTGCACTGCAGCAATACTGAAATAGCCAAGACATGGAAACACAAAAAAGGTCCATAATCAGATGAATGGACAAAGAAGAAGTGGTAATATGGACAGAATGGAATATCCGTCACGGAAAAAAATAAAAGAATGGCATATGCAGCACCACAGAGGAGCCTAGAGATAATCACACAACGTGAAGTAAGTCAGAATGAGAAAGACAAATGCCCTATGATGTCCCTTATGTTATCTGAAAATTCATAAAAATGAACATATTTCCATAGAGAAAGGCAATCTCAGATTGAGAAGACAAACTTATGGTTAAGCCAAAGAAAACGTGTGAGGAATGGATAAATTAGGATATTGGGGTTAACACACATATACTAATACATATAAAATATATAATCCCCAAAGACCTATGGAATACCAAGAGTGGTCTACTCAACACTCTGTAACAACCTACATGGAAAAGGACCCAAAGATCAATAAATATAGGTATATGTGTAAATGAACAAGATTCTGTACTCCTACAAAAAAAAATTTTTTTTCAATCAAATTTGCTCTGATAAAAACTACAACTTAAAGAGACAGACAAGAATTACGGAGGTTAAACTTATGGGGGTTTGTCCTGGCACATTCCACTCTAATCTGCAACCTAAAACCACAACTTGCAGCGAAGTTCTGTTTCCCTAGCAAGCAGAGTTGGCAACGTAGAAATCCTGCCACCCAAAAGCCGTTTCCTCAAACAGCAGCTTTAAATCTACTGCTAATGGTCACTAATATTCACAAGGACTGCAGGGCTGTAAATGACTCATGCCCTCAAAAAATGTCCTGGGGAAGGGAATGGCCAAAAAAATCCAAACGCAGCAAATTTTTCAAGAAGGCAGTTAGAAGTTGTACGTTTCGCTCAATCTTAAAAAAAAAAGTGAAAAGGACACTGATAAACGCAAAACATCAGGAAATATGAGACGCATGCAAATCCAATCTACACAAAGGTATCACCTCACACCAGTCAGAATGACCATCAGCAAAAAGTCTACAAACAATAGATGTTGAAGAAGTTGTGGAGAATAGCGTAACCTCTCGGTCTAAGTGGGATGTAAACTGGTAACGGCCAATAATAGGAACAGAATGGCAGCGCATTTAAAGGTAAAAATTGAGTCACCATATGATCCGGAAGTCCCACTATTGGGCCTTTCACCTGTGAAAGTCAGAATCAAAAAGACACGGGATGGGGCTTCCCTGGTGGTGCAGTGGTTGAGAGTCTGCCTGCCAAGGCAGGGGCCACGGGTTCGATCCCTGGTCTGGGAGGATCCCGCATGCCGCGGAGCAATTGGGCCCGTGAGCCAAAGCTGCTGAGCCTGCGCATCTGGAGCCTGTGCTCCGCAGCGGGAGAGGCCGCGATGGTGGGAGGCCCGCGCACCGTGATGAGGAGTGGCCCCCACTTGCCGCAACTGGAGAAAGCCCTCGCACAGAAACAAGGAACCAGCACAGCCAAAAATAAATAAATAAATTCATTAATTAATTTAAAAAAAAATCTTAAAAAAAAAAAGACACGGGATGGAAAATCGTGTATTGCAGCAGTATTTACAATAGCCAAGACATGGAAGCAAACAAAATGTCCATCAACAGATAAATGGACACAGAAGAAGTGGTACACATACCGAATGGAAGAGTAGCCTCGGGAAAAAAATGAACAATGCCGTTTTCAGGACTACACATGAGCCTAGAAATAATCATATTAGCTTAAGTAAGTCAAGAGGGAATGATAAATATCCTATGATATCTTGTATACATGTTAGCCTAAGGTTGCTACCAATAAACATATTTTCACAGAAAAAGACACTCACAGACTTATAAAACAAACTAATGGTTAGCCAAAATGAAAGGTGGGAGGATGGATAAATTAGGACTATGGGGCTAACATAGATATACTAATGTATGTTAAATGTATATAAACATATAACATATAAACCATATGAATTATATACTCACCAATACATATAAAATATATAAAGACAAAACACCTACCAAATACCAAGGGAGGTCTACTCAACTTTCTGTAATAACATACAAGGTAACAGGATCCGAAGATGAACAGACATATGTATGAATCATTGAGCAGATTCTGTACAGCCAGAAAACCACAACACTCTCATCAAATTTACTCCGATAAGAAATAGAAATTAAATTTAAAAAACAAACATAAGTAAGGTGACATAAACTTCTGGGGGCTTGTCCCAGCACATTCCACTCTAATTTACAACCTTGGAACACTACTTTCAGGAAGACTCTTTTGCACTAGTAACAAGCGTTGAGAACGTAATAATGCTGCCGCCTTGTGGTTGTTTCCCATAACAGCAGCTTTAAACCAAGTGCTAATGGTTGCTTAATAGTCACAAGGACTGCAGGGCTGTAAATGACACCTGCCCTCAACAAATGCCCTGGGGTAGGGAATAGGCAAGAAAATTCTACACATTACAACTTTTTCAAGAAGTCAATACGAAGAGGGAAGTTGTAGTCACTCTTTAAAAAAGAAGGAAAAGAAAAAAGAGGACATGCCTAAAGTTCAGTATAAGGAATTATTAGCCACATGCAAATCCAACGTGAAAACGTTTCAGCTCACACCAGTCAAATGACCATCAGCAAAAAGTCTACAAACTATAAATGCTAAGGGCTTTTAGAGAACTCTGTAATTTCTAGATGCTGGTGGAATGTAAAGTGGTAACAGCACTAACGAAAACTGAACGGAGCTGCTTTAAAACGTAAAAATTGAGCTACCATATGATGCGGCAGGGCACCTTTTGGGCCTATAACCTAAGACCACAAGAATCGGAAAGACAGAGGCAGGCAAATGTGCACTGCAGCAATACTGAAATAGCCAAGACATGGAAACACAAAAAAGGTCCATAATCAGATGAATGGACAAAGAAGAAGTGGTAATATGGACAGAATGGAATATCCGTCACGGAAAAAAATAAAAGAATGGCATATGCAGCACCACAGAGGAGCCTAGAGATAATCACACAACGTGAAGTAAGTCAGAATGAGAAAGACAAATGCCCTATGATGTCCCTTATGTTATCTGAAAATTCATAAAAATGAACATATTTCCATAGAGAAAGGCAATCTCAGATTGAGAAGACAAACTTATGGTTAAGCCAAAGAAAACGTGTGAGGAATGGATAAATTAGGATATTGGGGTTAACACACATATACTAATACATATAAAATATATAATCCCCAAAGACCTATGGAATACCAAGAGTGGTCTACTCAACACTCTGTAACAACCTACATGGAAAAGGACCCAAAGATCAATAAATATAGGTATATGTGTAAATGAACAAGATTCTGTACTCCTACAAAAAAAAATTTTTTTTCAATCAAATTTGCTCTGATAAAAACTACAACTTAAAGAGACAGACAAGAATTACGGAGGTTAAACTTATGGGGGTTTGTCCTGGCACATTCCACTCTAATCTGCAACCTAAAACCACAACTTGCAGCGAAGTTCTGTTTCCCTAGCAAGCAGAGTTGGCAACGTAGAAATCCTGCCACCCAAAAGCCGTTTCCTCAAACAGCAGCTTTAAATCTACTGCTAATGGTCACTAATATTCACAAGGACTGCAGGGCTGTAAATGACTCATGCCCTCAAAAAATGTCCTGGGGAAGGGAATGGCCAAAAAAATCCAAACGCAGCAAATTTTTCAAGAAGGCAGTTAGAAGTTGTACGTTTCGCTCAATCTTAAAAAAAAAAGTGAAAAGGACACTGATAAACGCAAAACATCAGGAAATATGAGACGCATGCAAATCCAATCTACACAAAGGTATCACCTCACACCAGTCAGAATGACCATCAGCAAAAAGTCTACAAACAATAGATGTTGAAGAAGTTGTGGAGAATAGCGTAACCTCTCGGTCTAAGTGGGATGTAAACTGGTAACGGCCAATAATAGGAACAGAATGGCAGCGCATTTAAAGGTAAAAATTGAGTCACCATATGATCCGGAAGTCCCACTATTGGGCCTTTCACCTGTGAAAGTCAGAATCAAAAAGACACGGGATGGGGCTTCCCTGGTGGTGCAGTGGTTGAGAGTCTTCCTGCCAAGGCAGGGGCCACGGGTTCGATCCCTGGTCTGGGAGGATCCCGCATGCCGCGGAGCAATTGGGCCCGTGAGCCAAAGCTGCTGAGCCTGCGCATCTGGAGCCTGTGCTCCGCAGCGGGAGAGGCCGCGATGGTGGGAGGCCCGCGCACCGTGATGAGGAGTGGCCCCCACTTGCCGCAACTGGAGAAAGCCCTCGCACAGAAACAAGGAACCAGCACAGCCAAAAATAAATAAATAAATTCATTAATTAATTTAAAAAAAAATCTTAAAAAAAAAAAGACACGGGATGGAAAATCGTGTATTGCAGCAGTATTTACAATAGCCAAGACATGGAAGCAAACAAAATGTCCATCAACAGATAAATGGACACAGAAGAAGTGGTACACATACCGAATGGAAGAGTAGCCTCGGGAAAAAAATGAACAATGCCGTTTTCAGGACTACACATGAGCCTAGAAATAATCATATTAGCTTAAGTAAGTCAAGAGGGAATGATAAATATCCTATGATATCTTGTATACATGTTAGCCTAAGGTTGCTACCAATAAACATATTTTCACAGAAAAAGACACTCACAGACTTATAAAACAAACTAATGGTTAGCCAAAATGAAAGGTGGGAGGATGGATAAATTAGGACTATGGGGCTAACATAGATATACTAATGTATGTTAAATGTATATAAACATATAACATATAAACCATATGAATTATATACTCACCAATACATATAAAATATATAAAGACAAAACACCTACCAAATACCAAGGGAGGTCTACTCAACTTTCTGTAATAACATACAAGGTAACAGGATCCGAAGATGAACAGACATATGTATGAATCATTGAGCAGATTCTGTACAGCCAGAAAACCACAACACTCTCATCAAATTTACTCCGATAAGAAATAGAAATTAAATTTAAAAAACAAACATAAGTAAGGTGACATAAACTTCTGGGGGCTTGTCCCAGCACATTCCACTCTAATTTACAACCTTGGAACACTACTTTCAGGAAGACTCTTTTGCACTAGTAACAAGCGTTGAGAACGTAATAATGCTGCCGCCTTGTGGTTGTTTCCCATAACAGCAGCTTTAAACCAAGTGCTAATGGTTGCTTAATAGTCACAAGGACTGCAGGGCTGTAAATGACACCTGCCCTCAACAAATGCCCTGGGGTAGGGAATAGGCAAGAAAATTCTACACATTACAACTTTTTCAAGAAGTCAATACGAAGAGGGAAGTTGTAGTCACTCTTTAAAAAAGAAGGAAAAGAAAAAAGAGGACATGCCTAAAGTTCAGTATAAGGAATTATTAGCCACATGCAAATCCAACGTGAAAACGTTTCAGCTCACACCAGTCAAATGACCATCAGCAAAAAGTCTACAAACTATAAATGCTAAGGGCTTTTAGAGAACTCTGTAATTTCTAGATGCTGGTGGAATGTAAAGTGGTAACAGCACTAACGAAAACTGAACGGAGCTGCTTTAAAACGTAAAAATTGAGCTACCATATGATGCGGCAGGGCACCTTTTGGGCCTATAACCTAAGACCACAAGAATCGGAAAGACAGAGGCAGGCAAATGTGCACTGCAGCAATACTGAAATAGCCAAGACATGGAAACACAAAAAAGGTCCATAATCAGATGAATGGACAAAGAAGAAGTGGTAATATGGACAGAATGGAATATCCGTCACGGAAAAAAATAAAAGAATGGCATATGCAGCACCACAGAGGAGCCTAGAGATAATCACACAACGTGAAGTAAGTCAGAATGAGAAAGACAAATGCCCTATGATGTCCCTTATGTTATCTGAAAATTCATAAAAATGAACATATTTCCATAGAGAAAGGCAATCTCAGATTGAGAAGACAAACTTATGGTTAAGCCAAAGAAAACGTGTGAGGAATGGATAAATTAGGATATTGGGGTTAACACACATATACTAATACATATAAAATATATAATCCCCAAAGACCTATGGAATACCAAGAGTGGTCTACTCAACACTCTGTAACAACCTACATGGAAAAGGACCCAAAGATCAATAAATATAGGTATATGTGTAAATGAACAAGATTCTGTACTCCTACAAAAAAAAATTTTTTTTCAATCAAATTTGCTCTGATAAAAACTACAACTTAAAGAGACAGACAAGAATTACGGAGGTTAAACTTATGGGGGTTTGTCCTGGCACATTCCACTCTAATCTGCAACCTAAAACCACAACTTGCAGCGAAGTTCTGTTTCCCTAGCAAGCAGAGTTGGCAACGTAGAAATCCTGCCACCCAAAAGCCGTTTCCTCAAACAGCAGCTTTAAATCTACTGCTAATGGTCACTAATATTCACAAGGACTGCAGGGCTGTAAATGACTCATGCCCTCAAAAAATGTCCTGGGGAAGGGAATGGCCAAAAAAATCCAAACGCAGCAAATTTTTCAAGAAGGCAGTTAGAAGTTGTACGTTTCGCTCAATCTTAAAAAAAAAAGTGAAAAGGACACTGATAAACGCAAAACATCAGGAAATATGAGACGCATGCAAATCCAATCTACACAAAGGTATCACCTCACACCAGTCAGAATGACCATCAGCAAAAAGTCTACAAACAATAGATGTTGAAGAAGTTGTGGAGAATAGCGTAACCTCTCGGTCTAAGTGGGATGTAAACTGGTAACGGCCAATAATAGGAACAGAATGGCAGCGCATTTAAAGGTAAAAATTGAGTCACCATATGATCCGGAAGTCCCACTATTGGGCCTTTCACCTGTGAAAGTCAGAATCAAAAAGACACGGGATGGGGCTTCCCTGGTGGTGCAGTGGTTGAGAGTCTGCCTGCCAAGGCAGGGGCCACGGGTTCGATCCCTGGTCTGGGAGGATCCCGCATGCCGCGGAGCAATTGGGCCCGTGAGCCAAAGCTGCTGAGCCTGCGCATCTGGAGCCTGTGCTCCGCAGCGGGAGAGGCCGCGATGGTGGGAGGCCCGCGCACCGTGATGAGGAGTGGCCCCCACTTGCCGCAACTGGAGAAAGCCCTCGCACAGAAACAAGGAACCAGCACAGCCAAAAATAAATAAATAAATTCATTAATTAATTTAAAAAAAAATCTTAAAAAAAAAAAGACACGGGATGGAAAATCGTGTATTGCAGCAGTATTTACAATAGCCAAGACATGGAAGCAAACAAAATGTCCATCAACAGATAAATGGACACAGAAGAAGTGGTACACATACCGAATGGAAGAGTAGCCTCGGGAAAAAAATGAACAATGCCGTTTTCAGGACTACACATGAGCCTAGAAATAATCATATTAGCTTAAGTAAGTCAAGAGGGAATGATAAATATCCTATGATATCTTGTATACATGTTAGCCTAAGGTTGCTACCAATAAACATATTTTCACAGAAAAAGACACTCACAGACTTATAAAACAAACTAATGGTTAGCCAAAATGAAAGGTGGGAGGATGGATAAATTAGGACTATGGGGCTAACATAGATATACTAATGTATGTTAAATGTATATAAACATATAACATATAAACCATATGAATTATATACTCACCAATACATATAAAATATATAAAGACAAAACACCTACCAAATACCAAGGGAGGTCTACTCAACTTTCTGTAATAACATACAAGGTAACAGGATCCGAAGATGAACAGACATATGTATGAATCATTGAGCAGATTCTGTACAGCCAGAAAACCACAACACTCTCATCAAATTTACTCCGATAAGAAATAGAAATTAAATTTAAAAAACAAACATAAGTAAGGTGACATAAACTTCTGGGGGCTTGTCCCAGCACATTCCACTCTAATTTACAACCTTGGAACACTACTTTCAGGAAGACTCTTTTGCACTAGTAACAAGCGTTGAGAACGTAATAATGCTGCCGCCTTGTGGTTGTTTCCCATAACAGCAGCTTTAAACCAAGTGCTAATGGTTGCTTAATAGTCACAAGGACTGCAGGGCTGTAAATGACACCTGCCCTCAACAAATGCCCTGGGGTAGGGAATAGGCAAGAAAATTCTACACATTACAACTTTTTCAAGAAGTCAATACGAAGAGGGAAGTTGTAGTCACTCTTTAAAAAAGAAGGTAAAGAAAAAAGAGGACATGCCTAAAGTTCAGTATAAGGAATTATTAGCCACATGCAAATCCAACGTGAAAACGTTTCAGCTCACACCAGTCAAATGACCATCAGCAAAAAGTCTACAAACTATAAATGCTAAGGGCTTTTAGAGAACTCTGTAATTTCTAGATGCTGGTGGAATGTAAAGTGGTAACAGCACTAACGAAAACTGAACGGAGCTGCTTTAAAACGTAAAAATTGAGCTACCATATGATGCGGCAGGGCACCTTTTGGGCCTATAACCTAAGACCACAAGAATCGGAAAGACAGAGGCAGGCAAATGTGCACTGCAGCAATACTGAAATAGCCAAGACATGGAAACACAAAAAAGGTCCATAATCAGATGAATGGACAAAGAAGAAGTGGTAATATGGACAGAATGGAATATCCGTCACGGAAAAAAATAAAAGAATGGCATATGCAGCACCACAGAGGAGCCTAGAGATAATCACACAACGTGAAGTAAGTCAGAATGAGAAAGACAAATGCCCTATGATGTCCCTTATGTTATCTGAAAATTCATAAAAATGAACATATTTCCATAGAGAAAGGCAATCTCAGATTGAGAAGACAAACTTATGGTTAAGCCAAAGAAAACGTGTGAGGAATGGATAAATTAGGATATTGGGGTTAACACACATATACTAATACATATAAAATATATAATCCCCAAAGACCTATGGAATACCAAGAGTGGTCTACTCAACACTCTGTAACAACCTACATGGAAAAGGACCCAAAGATCAATAAATATAGGTATATGTGTAAATGAACAAGATTCTGTACTCCTACAAAAAAAAATTTTTTTTCAATCAAATTTGCTCTGATAAAAACTACAACTTAAAGAGACAGACAAGAATTACGGAGGTTAAACTTATGGGGGTTTGTCCTGGCACATTCCACTCTAATCTGCAACCTAAAACCACAACTTGCAGCGAAGTTCTGTTTCCCTAGCAAGCAGAGTTGGCAACGTAGAAATCCTGCCACCCAAAAGCCGTTTCCTCAAACAGCAGCTTTAAATCTACTGCTAATGGTCACTAATATTCACAAGGACTGCAGGGCTGTAAATGACTCATGCCCTCAAAAAATGTCCTGGGGAAGGGAATGGCCAAAAAAATCCAAACGCAGCAAATTTTTCAAGAAGGCAGTTAGAAGTTGTACGTTTCGCTCAATCTTAAAAAAAAAAGTGAAAAGGACACTGATAAACGCAAAACATCAGGAAATATGAGACGCATGCAAATCCAATCTACACAAAGGTATCACCTCACACCAGTCAGAATGACCATCAGCAAAAAGTCTACAAACAATAGATGTTGAAGAAGTTGTGGAGAATAGCGTAACCTCTCGGTCTAAGTGGGATGTAAACTGGTAACGGCCAATAATAGGAACAGAATGGCAGCGCATTTAAAGGTAAAAATTGAGTCACCATATGATCCGGAAGTCCCACTATTGGGCCTTTCACCTGTGAAAGTCAGAATCAAAAAGACACGGGATGGGGCTTCCCTGGTGGTGCAGTGGTTGAGAGTCTGCCTGCCAAGGCAGGGGCCACGGGTTCGATCCCTGGTCTGGGAGGATCCCGCATGCCGCGGAGCAATTGGGCCCGTGAGCCAAAGCTGCTGAGCCTGCGCATCTGGAGCCTGTGCTCCGCAGCGGGAGAGGCCGCGATGGTGGGAGGCCCGCGCACCGTGATGAGGAGTGGCCCCCACTTGCCGCAACTGGAGAAAGCCCTCGCACAGAAACAAGGAACCAGCACAGCCAAAAATAAATAAATAAATTCATTAATTAATTTAAAAAAAAATCTTAAAAAAAAAAAGACACGGGATGGAAAATCGTGTATTGCAGCAGTATTTACAATAGCCAAGACATGGAAGCAAACAAAATGTCCATCAACAGATAAATGGACACAGAAGAAGTGGTACACATACCGAATGGAAGAGTAGCCTCGGGAAAAAAATGAACAATGCCGTTTTCAGGACTACACATGAGCCTAGAAATAATCATATTAGCTTAAGTAAGTCAAGAGGGAATGATAAATATCCTATGATATCTTGTATACATGTTAGCCTAAGGTTGCTACCAATAAACATATTTTCACAGAAAAAGACACTCACAGACTTATAAAACAAACTAATGGTTAGCCAAAATGAAAGGTGGGAGGATGGATAAATTAGGACTATGGGGCTAACATAGATATACTAATGTATGTTAAATGTATATAAACATATAACATATAAACCATATGAATTATATACTCACCAATACATATAAAATATATAAAGACAAAACACCTACCAAATACCAAGGGAGGTCTACTCAACTTTCTGTAATAACATACAAGGTAACAGGATCCGAAGATGAACAGACATATGTATGAATCATTGAGCAGATTCTGTACAGCCAGAAAACCACAACACTCTCATCAAATTTACTCCGATAAGAAATAGAAATTAAATTTAAAAAACAAACATAAGTAAGGTGACATAAACTTCTGGGGGCTTGTCCCAGCACATTCCACTCTAATTTACAACCTTGGAACACTACTTTCAGGAAGACTCTTTTGCACTAGTAACAAGCGTTGAGAACGTAATAATGCTGCCGCCTTGTGGTTGTTTCCCATAACAGCAGCTTTAAACCAAGTGCTAATGGTTGCTTAATAGTCACAAGGACTGCAGGGCTGTAAATGACACCTGCCCTCAACAAATGCCCTGGGGTAGGGAATAGGCAAGAAAATTCT
Source organism: Balaenoptera borealis (assembly GCF_965194805.1). Classification (NCBI taxonomy): domain Eukaryota; kingdom Metazoa; phylum Chordata; class Mammalia; order Artiodactyla; family Balaenopteridae; genus Balaenoptera; species Balaenoptera borealis. The sequence goes on from NW_028122326.1 coordinate 65,971, forward strand.
ACACATTACAACTTTTTCAAGAAGTCAATACGAAGAGGGAAGTTGTAGTCACTCTTTAAAAAAGAAGGAAAAGAAAAAAGAGGACATGCCTAAAGTTCAGTATAAGGAATTATTAGCCACATGCAAATCCAACGTGAAAACGTTTCAGCTCACACCAGTCAAATGACCATCAGCAAAAAGTCTACAAACTATAAATGCTAAGGGCTTTTAGAGAACTCTGTAATTTCTAGATGCTGGTGGAATGTAAAGTGGTAACAGCACTAACGAAAACTGAACGGAGCTGCTTTAAAACGTAAAAATTGAGCTACCATATGATGCGGCAGGGCACCTTTTGGGCCTATAACCTAAGACCACAAGAATCGGAAAGACAGAGGCAGGCAAATGTGCACTGCAGCAATACTGAAATAGCCAAGACATGGAAACACAAAAAAGGTCCATAATCAGATGAATGGACAAAGAAGAAGTGGTAATATGGACAGAATGGAATATCCGTCACGGAAAAAAATAAAAGAATGGCATATGCAGCACCACAGAGGAGCCTAGAGATAATCACACAACGTGAAGTAAGTCAGAATGAGAAAGACAAATGCCCTATGATGTCCCTTATGTTATCTGAAAATTCATAAAAATGAACATATTTCCATAGAGAAAGGCAATCTCAGATTGAGAAGACAAACTTATGGTTAAGCCAAAGAAAACGTGTGAGGAATGGATAAATTAGGATATTGGGGTTAACACACATATACTAATACATATAAAATATATAATCCCCAAAGACCTATGGAATACCAAGAGTGGTCTACTCAACACTCTGTAACAACCTACATGGAAAAGGACCCAAAGATCAATAAATATAGGTATATGTGTAAATGAACAAGATTCTGTACTCCTACAAAAAAAAATTTTTTTTCAATCAAATTTGCTCTGATAAAAACTACAACTTAAAGAGACAGACAAGAATTACGGAGGTTAAACTTATGGGGGTTTGTCCTGGCACATTCCACTCTAATCTGCAACCTAAAACCACAACTTGCAGCGAAGTTCTGTTTCCCTAGCAAGCAGAGTTGGCAACGTAGAAATCCTGCCACCCAAAAGCCGTTTCCTCAAACAGCAGCTTTAAATCTACTGCTAATGGTCACTAATATTCACAAGGACTGCAGGGCTGTAAATGACTCATGCCCTCAAAAAATGTCCTGGGGAAGGGAATGGCCAAAAAAATCCAAACGCAGCAAATTTTTCAAGAAGGCAGTTAGAAGTTGTACGTTTCGCTCAATCTTAAAAAAAAAAGTGAAAAGGACACTGATAAACGCAAAACATCAGGAAATATGAGACGCATGCAAATCCAATCTACACAAAGGTATCACCTCACACCAGTCAGAATGACCATCAGCAAAAAGTCTACAAACAATAGATGTTGAAGAAGTTGTGGAGAATAGCGTAACCTCTCGGTCTAAGTGGGATGTAAACTGGTAACGGCCAATAATAGGAACAGAATGGCAGCGCATTTAAAGGTAAAAATTGAGTCACCATATGATCCGGAAGTCCCACTATTGGGCCTTTCACCTGTGAAAGTCAGAATCAAAAAGACACGGGATGGGGCTTCCCTGGTGGTGCAGTGGTTGAGAGTCTGCCTGCCAAGGCAGGGGCCACGGGTTCGATCCCTGGTCTGGGAGGATCCCGCATGCCGCGGAGCAATTGGGCCCGTGAGCCAAAGCTGCTGAGCCTGCGCATCTGGAGCCTGTGCTCCGCAGCGGGAGAGGCCGCGATGGTGGGAGGCCCGCGCACCGTGATGAGGAGTGGCCCCCACTTGCCGCAACTGGAGAAAGCCCTCGCACAGAAACAAGGAACCAGCACAGCCAAAAATAAATAAATAAATTCATTAATTAATTTAAAAAAAAATCTTAAAAAAAAAAAGACACGGGATGGAAAATCGTGTATTGCAGCAGTATTTACAATAGCCAAGACATGGAAGCAAACAAAATGTCCATCAACAGATAAATGGACACAGAAGAAGTGGTACACATACCGAATGGAAGAGTAGCCTCGGGAAAAAAATGAACAATGCCGTTTTCAGGACTACACATGAGCCTAGAAATAATCATATTAGCTTAAGTAAGTCAAGAGGGAATGATAAATATCCTATGATATCTTGTATACATGTTAGCCTAAGGTTGCTACCAATAAACATATTTTCACAGAAAAAGACACTCACAGACTTATAAAACAAACTAATGGTTAGCCAAAATGAAAGGTGGGAGGATGGATAAATTAGGACTATGGGGCTAACATAGATATACTAATGTATGTTAAATGTATATAAACATATAACATATAAACCATATGAATTATATACTCACCAATACATATAAAATATATAAAGACAAAACACCTACCAAATACCAAGGGAGGTCTACTCAACTTTCTGTAATAACATACAAGGTAACAGGATCCGAAGATGAACAGACATATGTATGAATCATTGAGCAGATTCTGTACAGCCAGAAAACCACAACACTCTCATCAAATTTACTCCGATAAGAAATAGAAATTAAATTTAAAAAACAAACATAAGTAAGGTGACATAAACTTCTGGGGGCTTGTCCCAGCACATTCCACTCTAATTTACAACCTTGGAACACTACTTTCAGGAAGACTCTTTTGCACTAGTAACAAGCGTTGAGAACGTAATAATGCTGCCGCCTTGTGGTTGTTTCCCATAACAGCAGCTTTAAACCAAGTGCTAATGGTTGCTTAATAGTCACAAGGACTGCAGGGCTGTAAATGACACCTGCCCTCAACAAATGCCCTGGGGTAGGGAATAGGCAAGAAAATTCTACACATTACAACTTTTTCAAGAAGTCAATACGAAGAGGGAAGTTGTAGTCACTCTTTAAAAAAGAAGGAAAAGAAAAAAGAGGACATGCCTAAAGTTCAGTATAAGGAATTATTAGCCACATGCAAATCCAACGTGAAAACGTTTCAGCTCACACCAGTCAAATGACCATCAGCAAAAAGTCTACAAACTATAAATGCTAAGGGCTTTTAGAGAACTCTGTAATTTCTAGATGCTGGTGGAATGTAAAGTGGTAACAGCACTAACGAAAACTGAACGGAGCTGCTTTAAAACGTAAAAATTGAGCTACCATATGATGCGGCAGGGCACCTTTTGGGCCTATAACCTAAGACCACAAGAATCGGAAAGACAGAGGCAGGCAAATGTGCACTGCAGCAATACTGAAATAGCCAAGACATGGAAACACAAAAAAGGTCCATAATCAGATGAATGGACAAAGAAGAAGTGGTAATATGGACAGAATGGAATATCCGTCACGGAAAAAAATAAAAGAATGGCATATGCAGCACCACAGAGGAGCCTAGAGATAATCACACAACGTGAAGTAAGTCAGAATGAGAAAGACAAATGCCCTATGATGTCCCTTATGTTATCTGAAAATTCATAAAAATGAACATATTTCCATAGAGAAAGGCAATCTCAGATTGAGAAGACAAACTTATGGTTAAGCCAAAGAAAACGTGTGAGGAATGGATAAATTAGGATATTGGGGTTAACACACATATACTAATACATATAAAATATATAATCCCCAAAGACCTATGGAATACCAAGAGTGGTCTACTCAACACTCTGTAACAACCTACATGGAAAAGGACCCAAAGATCAATAAATATAGGTATATGTGTAAATGAACAAGATTCTGTACTCCTACAAAAAAAAATTTTTTTTCAATCAAATTTGCTCTGATAAAAACTACAACTTAAAGAGACAGACAAGAATTACGGAGGTTAAACTTATGGGGGTTTGTCCTGGCACATTCCACTCTAATCTGCAACCTAAAACCACAACTTGCAGCGAAGTTCTGTTTCCCTAGCAAGCAGAGTTGGCAACGTAGAAATCCTGCCACCCAAAAGCCGTTTCCTCAAACAGCAGCTTTAAATCTACTGCTAATGGTCACTAATATTCACAAGGACTGCAGGGCTGTAAATGACTCATGCCCTCAAAAAATGTCCTGGGGAAGGGAATGGCCAAAAAAATCCAAACGCAGCAAATTTTTCAAGAAGGCAGTTAGAAGTTGTACGTTTCGCTCAATCTTAAAAAAAAAAGTGAAAAGGACACTGATAAACGCAAAACATCAGGAAATATGAGACGCATGCAAATCCAATCTACACAAAGGTATCACCTCACACCAGTCAGAATGACCATCAGCAAAAAGTCTACAAACAATAGATGTTGAAGAAGTTGTGGAGAATAGCGTAACCTCTCGGTCTAAGTGGGATGTAAACTGGTAACGGCCAATAATAGGAACAGAATGGCAGCGCATTTAAAGGTAAAAATTGAGTCACCATATGATCCGGAAGTCCCACTATTGGGCCTTTCACCTGTGAAAGTCAGAATCAAAAAGACACGGGATGGGGCTTCCCTGGTGGTGCAGTGGTTGAGAGTCTGCCTGCCAAGGCAGGGGCCACGGGTTCGATCCCTGGTCTGGGAGGATCCCGCATGCCGCGGAGCAATTGGGCCCGTGAGCCAAAGCTGCTGAGCCTGCGCATCTGGAGCCTGTGCTCCGCAGCGGGAGAGGCCGCGATGGTGGGAGGCCCGCGCACCGTGATGAGGAGTGGCCCCCACTTGCCGCAACTGGAGAAAGCCCTCGCACAGAAACAAGGAACCAGCACAGCCAAAAATAAATAAATAAATTCATTAATTAATTTAAAAAAAAATCTTAAAAAAAAAAAGACACGGGATGGAAAATCGTGTATTGCAGCAGTATTTACAATAGCCAAGACATGGAAGCAAACAAAATGTCCATCAACAGATAAATGGACACAGAAGAAGTGGTACACATACCGAATGGAAGAGTAGCC
>NW_028122325.1:0-70827 GCF_965194805.1 Balaenoptera borealis
TGTAAAAACCGTTACACTTGAACTGAATTACAAAACAGAACAGAGTCACACATGCAGAAAACACACTATGGCTGCTTAACGGGAAAGGTGAGGTGGGGTGATACATAAAACAAGGGTTTCAAATTATCTCAGATACCGTTCCATAAACCCAATATGTAATAGACAAGACCTACTCCTTGCTCAGAGAACTGGACTCAACACGCCCTATTCACCGCACAAGAATATATCTGACTAGTAATAATCTTAAAACCTATGTATTGATATCTCTCTGTTAGTGTGTCAAGTGGGTGTAAAGCAGCATAAACACAGCAGTGAAAAGCAGCTAAACCCCATTATAAAAATAAATTACTTCGAAAAACCCATGAAACAAAGACAGTGAAAGAGAGAGAAATTCTTACACAATGCGTTCAGGGGCTGTGATGCAACCTGGATTGACCATATCTAGACCCACAGCTGGATGAGACATAAGGGTGGACACTCTTGGGGCTGAGAGGTTTGGTGAGGTTGGGTGAGCAAACGCAGACCCTTTAAAGTAATACTGCGTGGTACCCTTCGCATGGGTCCCAAATCTTCAGGTTCAAGGCCATATTCCTACATCGAAACCATCCATGAGAAAACAAAAAGTTGGTACACCATGTGATGGGGAAAGGTTTCTAAAACTCACCTCATTTCTCTTCTCCTTGTGCCCGGGTTCGCCATTCCAGCTGCTTTACTAACAATCTCCCTACTTGGAGCATCAGCACCTTTAACCTCCTGTTCCGTACAGGTTGCAATTTGTCCTGAGGATGAACGGGTAGATGGGGAACCAGTGAGAGACTAGCTCTTGGTGTTGGGACAGGCACAGGTCACCCTATTTTCCCATCAGGAAGAAGAATTAACCACAGGCTCACCATGACCCCGGAACCAGAACAGGGCCTGAAGCCATCCTGCGCTTTTGCGGCCAGCTCCCAAAAAAGCGAGTTGTAAAATGGAGCTTCAGGGCACTGCAATTCACAAACCTGCAGAGTTATAAATGACAACTCTCGTCCACAAATATATTGAGAGAAGGCAAAGAAGAGGATTTGAAATCAAGGCAGAATTGCAGGAAACAGATTTCAGGAGGTAGATTCGAATCGCCTTTAAAGCACATGAAAAGCGGCAAAACGTTGACAATGATGCCCTTGGCCAAAAAGGGCGTATGCGTTTTTTCCTGAATATATTCAGGAAAAAACGCATACGCCCTTTTTGGCCAACCAAGCAACCTGGAATGGCAAATCAGGGCTACAAAGAAGACTCGCTCCCCATCGGTCAAAAGGGCCATGCTGAAAAAAGTCTCAAAACCAGAAATGCAGGACAGGCCATGGAGAAATGGGAGCCTTGCTACACTGATGGGCGGGATGTAAATTGCCAACAGCCACTCTGGAGAAGTGTACGGTGTGTCCTGAAACATCTAAAAAACACAGCTTAGAGAGCATAGGGCACTTCCACTCATGGGGGTATAAATTGGGAAAATGAAAAATCAGCAAGACACAAGCACCCCAAAGTTTAGGGCTGCTCTGTTGACAAGGACCTCCACTTCATTCCACCTTCAATATCCCAGGAAAGAGAAAAATGGATAAAGAAGTTGTGGTCCTTATGTACAATGGAATATCACTCAGCCATGAAATCAATGTCATAAGGCTAGTAGCAGCATGATGAGTGGATTTAGGTACGACGATTCTAAGTGAAATAAGTCACACAGAAAAGGACACTTCTCATAAGGTATCACTTATAGAGGGAATGTAAAAACCGTTACACTTGAACTGAATTACAAAACAGAACAGAGTCACACATGCAGAAAACACACTATGGCTGCTTAACGGGAAAGGTGAGGTGGGGTGATACATAAAACAAGGGTTTCAAATTAGCTCAGATACCGTTCCATAAACCCAATATGTAATAGACAAGACCTACTCCTTGCTCAGAGAACTGGACTCAACACGCCCTATTCACCGCACAAGAATATATCTGACTAGTAATAATCTTAAAACCTATGTATTGATATCTCTCTGTTAGTGTGTCAAGTGGGTGTAAAGCGGCATAAACACAGCAGTGAAAAGCAGCTAAACCCCATTATAAAAATAAATTACTTCGAAAAACCCATGAAACAAAGACAGTGAAAGAGAGAGAAATTCTTACACAATGCATTCAGGGGCTGTGATGCAACCTGGATTGACCATATCTAGACCCACAGCTGGATGAGACATAAGGGTGGACACTCTTGGGGCTGAGAGGTTTGGTGAGGTTGGGTGAGCAAACGCAGACCCTTTAAAGTAATACTGTGTGGTACCCATCGCATGGGTCCCAAATCTCCAGGTTCAAGGGCATATTCCTACATCGAAAACATGCATGAGAAAACAAAAAGATGGTACATCATGTGATGGGGAAAGGTTTCTAAAACGCACCTCATTTCTCTTCTCCTTGTGCCCGGGTTCGCCATTCCAGCCGCTTTACTAACAATCTCCCTACTTGGAGCATCAGCACCTTTAACCTCCTGTTCCGTACAGGTTGCAATTAGTCCTGAGGTTGAACGGGTAGACGGGGAACCAGTGAGAGACTAGCTCTTGGTGTTGTGACAGGCACAGGTCACTCTATTTTCCCATCAGGAAGAAGAATTAACCACAGGCTCACCCGGACCCCGGAACCAGAACAGGGCCTGAAGCCATCCTGCGCTTTTGCGGCCAGCTCCCAAAAAAGCGAGTTGTAAAATGGAGCTTCAGGGCACTGCAATTCACAAACCTGCAGAGTTATAAATGATAACTCTCGTCCACAAATATATTGAGGGAAGGCAAAGAAGAGGATTTGAAATCAAGGCAGAATTGCAGGAAACAGATTTCAGGAGGTAGATTCGAATCGCCTTTAAAGCACATGAAAAGCGGGAAAACGTTGACAATGATGCCCTTGGCCAAAAGGGGCGTATGCGTTTTTTCCTGAATATATTCAGGAAAAAACGCATACGCCCTTTTTGGCCAACCAAGCAACCTGGAAAGGCAAATCAGGGCTACAAAGAAGACTCGCTCCCCATCGGTCAAAAGGGCCATGCTGAAAAAAGTCTCAAAACCAGAAATGCAGGACAGGCCATGGAGAAATGGGAGCCTTGCTACACTGATGGGCGGGATGTAAATTGCCAACAGCCACTCTGGAGAAGTGTACGGTGTGTCCTGAAACATCTAAAAAGCACAGCTTAGAGAGCATAGGGCACTTCCACTCATGGGGGTATAAATTGGGAAAATGAAAAATCAGCAAGACACAAGCACCCCAAAGTTTAGGGCTGCTCTGTTGACAAGGACCTCCACTTCATTCCACCTTCAATATCCCAGGAAAGAGAAAAATGGATAAAGAAGTTGTGGTCCTTATGTACAATGGAATATCACTCAGCCATGAAATCAATGTCATAAGGCTAGTAGAAGCATGATGAGTGGATTTAGGTACGACGATTCTAAGTGAAATAAGTCACACAGAAAAGGACACATCTCATAAGGTATCACTTATAGAGGGAATGTAAAAACCATTACACTTGAACTGAATTAGAAAACAGAACAGAGTCACACATGCAGAAAACACACTATGGCTGCTTAACGGGAAAGGTGAGGTGGGGTGATACATAAAACAAGGGTTTCAAATTATCTCAGATACCGTTCCATAAACCCAATATGTAATAGACAAGACCTACTCCTTGCTCAGAGAACTGGACTCAACACGCCCTATTCACCGCACAAGAATATATCTGACTAGTAATAATCTTAAAACCTATGTATTGATATCTCTCTGTTAGTGTGTCAAGTGGGTGTAAAGCGGCATAAACACAGCAGTGAAAAGCAGCTAAACCCCATTATAAAAATAAATTACTTCGAAAAACCCATGAAACAAAGACAGTGAAAGAGAGAGAAATTCTTACACAATGCGTTCAGGGGCTGTGATGCAACCTGGATTGACCATATCTAGACCCACAGCTGGATGAGACATAAGGGTGGACACTCTTGGGGCTGAGAGGTTTGGTGAGGTTGGGTGAGCAAACGCAGACCCTTTAAAGTAATACTGCGTGGTACCCTTCGCATGTGTCCCAAATCTACAGGTTCAAGGCCATATTCCTACATCGAAAACATCCATGAGAAAACAAAAAGTTGGTACACCATGTGATGGGGAAAGGTTTCTAAAACTCACCTCATTTCTCTTCTCCTTGTGCCCGGGTTCGCCATTCCAGCTGCTTTACTAACAATCTCCCTACTTGGAGCATCAGCACCTTTAACCTCCTGTTCCGTACAGGTTGCAATTTGTCCTGAGGATGAACGGGTAGATGGGGAACCAGTGAGAGACTAGCTCTTGGTGTTGGGACAGGCACAGGTCACCCTATTTTCCCATCAGGAAGAAGAATTAACCACAGGCTCACCATGACCCCGGAACCAGAACAGGGCCTGAAGCCATCCTGCGCTTTTGCGGCCAGCTCCCAAAAAAGCGAGTTGTAAAATGGAGCTTCAGGGCACTGCAAATCACAAACCTGCAGAGTTATAAATGACAACTCTCGTCCACAAATATATTGAGGGAAGGCAAAGAAGAGGATTTGAAATCAAGGCAGAATTGCAGGAAACAGATTTCAGGAGGCAGATTCGAATCACCTTTAAAGCACATGAAAAGCGGCAAAACGTTGACAATGATGCCCTTGGCTAAAAAGGGCGTATGCGTATTTTCCTGAATATATTCAGGTAAAAACGCATACGCCCTTTTTGGCCAACCAAGCAACCTGGAAAGGCAAGTCAGCGATACAAAGAAGACTCGCTACCCATCGGTCAAAAGGGGCATGCTGAAAAAAGTCTCAAAACCAGAAATGCAGGACAGGCCATGGAGAAATGGGAGCCTTGCTACACTGATGGGCGGGATGTAAATTGCCAACAGCCACTCTGGAGAAGTGTACGGTGTGTCCTGAAACATCTAAAAAACACAGCTTAGAGAGCATAGGTCACTTCCACTCATGGGGGTATAAATTGGGAAAATGAAAAATCAGCAAGACACAAGCACCCCAAAGTTTAGGGCTGCTCTGTTGACAAGGACCTCCACTTCATTCCACCTTCAATATCCCAGGAAAGAGAAAAATGGATAAAGAAGTTGTGGTCCTTATGTACAATGGAATATCACTCAGCCATGAAATCAATGTCATAAGGCTAGTAGCAGCATGATGAGTGGATTTAGGTACGACGATTCTAAGTGAAATACGTCACACAGAAAAGGACACTTCTCATAAGGTATCACTTATAGAGGGAATGTAAAAACCGTTACACTTGAACTGAATTACAAAACAGAACAGAGTCACACATGCAGAAAACACACTATGGCTGCTTAACGGGAAAGGTGAGGTGGGGTGATACATAAAACAAGGGTATCAAATTAGCTCAGATACCGTTCCATAAACCCAATATGTAATAGACAAGACCTACTCCTTGCTCAGAGAACTGGACTCAACACGCCCTATTCACCGCACAAGAATATATCTGAGTAGTAATAATCTTAAAACCTATGTATTGATATCTCTCTGTTAGTGTGTCAAGTGGGTGTAAAGCGGCATAAACACAGCAGTGAAAAGCAGCTAAACCCCATTATAAAAATAAATTACTTCGAAAAACCCATGAAACAAAGACAGTGAAAGAGAGAGAAATTCTTACACAATGCGTTCAGGGGCTGTGATGCAACCAGGATTGACCATATCTAGACCCACAGCTGGATGAGACATAAGGGTGGACACTCTTGGGGCTGAGAGGTTTGGTGAGGTTGGGTGAGCAAACGCAGACCCTTTAAAGTAATACTGTGTGGTACCCATCGCATGGGTCCCAAATCTCCAGGTTCAAGGGCATATTCCTACATCGAAAACATGCATGAGAAAACAAAAAGATGGTACATCATGTGATGGGGAAAGGTTTCTAAAACGCACCTCATTTCTCTTCTCCTTGTGCCCGGGTTCGCCATTCCAGCCGCTTTACTAACAATCTCCCTACTTGGAGCATCAGCACCTTTAACCTCCTGTTCCGTACAGGTTGCAATTAGTCCTGAGGTTGAACGGGTAGACGGGGAACCAGTGAGAGACTAGCTCTTGGTGTTGTGACAGGCACAGGTCACTCTATTTTCCCATCAGGAAGAAGAATTAACCACAGGCTCACCCGGACCCCGGAACCAGAACAGGGCCTGAAGCCATCCTGCGCTTTTGCGGCCAGCTCCCAAAAAAGCGAGTTGTAAAATGGAGCTCCAGGGCACTGCAATTCACAAACCTGCAGAGTTATAAATGATAACTCTCGTCCACAAATATATTGAGGGAAGGCAACGAAGAGGATTTGAAATCAAGGCAGAATTGCAGGAAACAGATTTCAGGAGGTAGATTCGAATCGCCTTTAAAGCACATGAAAAGCGGGAAAACGTTGACAATGATGCCCTTGGCCAAAAAGGGCGTATGCGTTTTTTCCTGAATATATTCAGGAAAAAACGCATACGCCCTTTTTGGCCAACCAAGCAACCTGGAAAGGCAAGTCAGCGATACAAAGAAGACTCGCTACCCATCGGTTAAAAGGGCCATGCTGAAAAAAGTCTCAAAACCAGAAATGCAGGACAGGCCATGGAGAAATGGGAGCCTTGCTACACTGATGGGCGGGATGTAAATTGCCAACAGCCACTCTGAAGAAGTGTACGGTGTTTCCTGAAACATCTAAAAAACACAGCTTAGAGAGCATAGGTCACTTCCACTCATGGGGGTATAAATTGGGAAAATGAAAAATCCGCAAGACACAAGCACCCCAAAGTTTAGGGCTGCTCTGTTGACAAGGACCTCCACTTCATTCCACCTTCAATATCCCAGGAAAGAGAAAAATGGATAAAGAAGTTGTGGTCCTTATGTACAATGGAATATCACTCAGCCATGAAATCAATGTCATAAGGCTAGTAGCAGCATGATGAGTGGATTTAGGTACGACGATTCTAAGTGAAATAAGTCACACAGAAAAGGACACTTCTCATAAGGTATCACTTATAGAGGGAATGTAAAAACCGTTACACTTGAACTGAATTACAAAACAGAACAGAGTCACACATGCAGAAAACACACTATGGCTGCTTAACGGGAAAGGTGAGGTGGGGTGATACATAAAACAAGGGTATCAAATTATCTCAGATACCATTCCATAAACCCAATATGTAATAGACAAGACCTACTCCTTGCTCAGAGAACTGGACTCAACACGTCCTATTCACCGCACAAGAATATATCTGACTAGTAATAATCTTAAAACCTATGTATTGATATCTCTCTGTTAGTGTGTCAAGTGGGTGTAAAGCGGCATAAACACAGCAGTGAAAAGCAGCTAAACCCCATTATAAAAATAAATTACTTCGAAAAACCCATGAAACAAAGACAGTGAAAGAGAGAGAAATTCTTACACAATGCGTTCGGGGGCTGTGATGCAACCTGGATTGACCATATCTAGACCCACAGCTGGATGAGACATAAGGGTGGACACTCTTGGGGCTGAGAGGTTTGGTGAGGTTGGGTGAGCAAACGCAGACCCTTTAAAGTAATACTGCGTGGTACCCGTCCCATGGGTCCCAAATCTCCAGGTTCAAGGGCATCTTCCTACATCGAAATCATGCAAGAGAAACCCAGAAGATGGTACACCGTGTGATGGGGAAAGGTTTCTAAAACGAACCTCATTTCTCATCTCCTTGTGCCCGGGTTCGCCATTCCAGCCACTTTACTAGCAACCTCCCTACTTGGAGCATCAGCACCTTTAACCTCGTGTTCCGTACAGGTTGCAATTTGTCCTGAGGATGAACGGGAAGACGGGGAACCAATGAGAGACTAGCTCTTGGTGTGGACACAGGCACAGGTCACTCTATTTTCCCATCAGGAAGAAGAATTAACCACAGGCTCAGCCTGCCCCCCGGAACAAGAACAGGGCGTGAATACATCATGCGCTTTTGCGGCCAGCCCCCAAAAAAGCGAGTTGTAAAATGGAGGTTCTGGGCACTGCAATTCACAAACCTGCAGAGTTATAAATGATAACTCTCGTCCACAGATATATTGAGGGAAGGCAAAGAAGAGGATTTGAAATCAAGGCAGAATTGCAGGAAACAGATTTCAGGAGGTAGATTCGAATCGCCTTTAAAGCACATGAAAAGCGGCAAAACGTTGAAAAAGATGCCCTTGGCCTAAAAGGGCGTATGCGTTTTCTCCTGAATATATTCAGGAAAAAACGCATACGCCCTTTTTGGCCAACCAAGCAACCTGGAAAGGCAAATCAGGGCTACAAAGAAGACTCGCTACCCATCGGTCAAAAGGGCCATGCTGAAAAACGTGTCAAAACCAGAAATGCAGGACAGGCCATGGAGAAATGGGAGCCTTGCTACTCTGATGGGCGGGATGTAAATTGCCAACAGCCACTGTGGAGAAGTGTACGGTGAGTCCTGAAACATCTAAAAAACACAGCTTAGAGAGCATAGGGCACTTCCACTCATGGGGGTATAAATTGGGAAAATGAAAACTCAGCAAGACACAAGCACCCCAAAGTTTAGGGATGCTCTGTTGACAAGGACTTCCACTTCATTCCACCTTAAATATCCCAGGAAAGAGAAAAATGGATAAAGAAGTTGTGGTCCTTATGTACAATGGAATATCACTCAGCCATGAAATCAATGTCATAAGGCTAGTAGCAGCATGATGAGTGGATTTAGGTACGACAATTCTAAGTGAAATAAGTCACACAGCAAAGGACACTTCTCATAAGGTATCACTTATAGAGGGAATGTAAAATCCGTTACACTTGAACTGAATTACAAAACAGAACACAGTCACACGTGCAGAAAACACACTATGGCTGCTTAACGGGAAAGGTGAGGTGGGGTGATACATAAACCAAGGGTTTCAAATTAGCTCAGATACCGTTCCATAAACCCAATATGTAATAGACAAGACCTACTCCTTGCTCAGAGAACTGGACTCAACACGCCCTATTCACCGCACATGAATATATCTGACTAGTAATAATATTAAAACCTATGTATTGATATCTCTCTGTTAGTGTGTCAAGTGGGTGTAAAGCGGCATAAACACAGCAGTGAAAAGCAGCTAAACCCCATTATAAAAATAAATTACTTTGAAAAACCCATGAAACAAAGACAGTGAAAGAGAGAGAAATTCTTACCCAATGCGATCAGGGGCTGTGATGCAACCTGGATTGACCATATCTAGACCCACAGCTGGATGAGACATAAGGGTGGACACGCTTGGGGCTGAGAGTTTTGGTGAGGTTGGGTGAGCAAACGCAGACCCTTTAAAGTAATACTGCGTGGTACCCATCGCATGGGTCCCAAATCTCCAGGTTCAAGGGCATCTTCCTACATCGAAAACATGCATGAGAAACCCAGAAGATGGTACACCATGTGATGGGGAAAGGTTTCTAAAACGCACCTCATTTCTCATCTCCTTGTGCCCGGGTTCGCCATTCCAGCCGCCTTACTAGCAATCTCCCTACTTGGAGCATCAGCACCTTTAACCTCCTGTTCCGTACAGGTTGCAATTAGTCCTGAGGTTGAACGGGTAGACGGGGAACCAGTGAGAGACTAGCTCTTGGTGTTGTGACAGGCACAGGTCACTCTATTTTCCCATCAGGAAGAAGAATTAACCACAGGCTCACCCGGACCCCGGAACCAGAACAGGGCCTGAAGCCATCCTGCGCTTTTTCGGCCAGCTCCCAAAAAAGCGAGTTGTAAAATGGAGCTTCAGGGCACTGCAATTCACAAACCTGCAGAGTTATAAATGATAACTCTCGTCCACAAATATATTGAGGGAAGGCAAAGAAGAGGATTTGAAATCAAGGCAGAATTGCAGGAAACAGATTTCAGGAGGTAGAGTCGAATCGCCTTTAAAGCACATGAAAAGCGGGAAAACGTTGACAATGATGCCCTTGGCCAAAAAGGGCGTATGCGTTTTTTCCTGAATATATTCAGGAAAAAACGCATACGCCCTTTTTGGCCAACCAAGCAACCTGGAAAGGCAAATCAGGGCTACAAAGAAGACTCGCTCCCCATCGGTCAAAAGGGCCATGCTGAAAAAAGTCTCAAAAGCAGAAATGCAGGACAGGCCATGGAGAAATGGGAGCCTTGCTACACTGATGGGCGGGATGTAAATTGCCAACAACCACTCTGGAGAAATGTACGGTGTGTCCTGAAACATCTAAAAAACACAGCTTAGAGAGCATAGGGCACTTCCACTCATGGGGGTATAAATTGGGAAAATGAAAAATCAGCAAGACACAAGCACCCCAAAGTTTAGGGCTGCTCTGTTGACAAGGACCTCCACTTCATTCCAACTTAAATATCCCAGGAAAGAGAAAAATGGATAAAGAAGTTGTGGTCCTTATGTACAATGGAATATCACTCAGCCATGAAATCAATGTCATAAGGCTAGTAGCAGCATGATGAGTGGATTTAGGTACGACGATTCTAAGTGAAATAAGTCACACAGAAAAGGACACTTCTCATAAGGTATCACTTATAGAGGGAATGTAAAAACCGTTACACTTGAACTGAATTACAAAACAGAACAGAGTCACACATGCAGAAAACACACTATGGCTGCTTAACGGGAAAGGTGAGGTTGGGTGATGCATAAATCAAGGGTTTCATATTAGCTCAAATACCGATCCATAAAACCAATATGTAATAGACAAGACCTATTCCTTGCTCAGTGAAGTGGATGCAACATCCCCTATTCAACGAACAAGTATATATCTGACTAGTAATAATCTTAAAACCTATGTATTGATGTCTCTCTGTAAGTGAATCAAGTGGGTGTAAAGGGGCATAAACACAGCAGTGAAAATCAGGTAAACCCCATTATAAAAATAAATTACTTTAAAATCCCAAAAAACAAAGACAGTGATAGAGGGAGAAATTTTTACATAATTCGTTCCGGGGCTGTGATGCAACCTGGTGTGACCATATCTAGACCCACAGCTGGATGAGAAATAAAGCTGGACACTCTTGGGGCTGAAGGTCTCTTTCCCTATTTACCAGATTGGGAACGTAGAAAGACTGCCACCCTCTGGCCGTTACCTGCAAAAGCAGCTTTAAAACCTGTGCTAATGGTCACTTCATATGAACAAGTACTTCAGGGCCATAAATGAAACGTGCCCTCAAAATGTCTTGAGGGAGGTAATGGCCAAAAATTTTCAAAATGTGACACTTACTTTAAGAAAACACTTTGAAGAACTAAGCTGTAATCACAGTTTGATAAATAAAAAGGGCATGCTTTAAAGCTCAGTTTTAACAGATTATGGGACACATGCAAATTCAATCACAGATAGGTATCAGCTCGCACCTGTTAGAATAACCATCAGCAAGAAAACTACAAACAATAAATATTGAAGGTGTTTTGGAGAAATGCATACCCTCAATTTTAAGTGGGACGTAACCTGGAAAGAGCCACTAATGAGAACTGAATGGTGGTGCCTATAAAACATACACACTGAGCTACCATATGATACAGCAAGCCCACTCCTTGGCCTATAACATAAGAAGACATAACTGGAAAGACACAGACAAGCAAATGTGCATTGCAGCAGTATTACAATAGCCAAGACATGGAGGCAACCAGAAAGTCCATCAAGAGGTGCGTGCCCAAAGAAGAACTGGTACACGTACAGATGGAATATTAGCCAGGGAAAAAAATGAAACAGTGCCATTTGCAGCACCATGTATGATTCTTGAGGTAATCAGGCAAATTGTACTAAGTCAGAAAGCAAAAGACACATATCCTATAATATCACTTATAGGTCTTAGCTAAACATTGATACCAATGAAGATATTTCCACAGAGAAATGCAATCACAGATTCATTAAACAAACTTATGGTTCACCAAATGGAAAGGTGTGAGGATTGGATACATTAGGATATTGGGGTTAAGATAGATATAGAAACACATGTGAAATATGTAATCACCAAAGACCTACGTAATACCAAGACAAGACTACTCAACATCGTGTCATAACCTACATGGGAAAATGATCCAAAGAAGAATAGATATATGTATATGTTTAAAAGAACCACATCTTTCACACCTAGAAGAAACAAAACATTTTAATTAAATTTGCTCTGACAAAAAATAAAAATTAAATTAAAAAAAGAACAAGAAGTAATGAGACATAAACTTAAGGGGCTATTTGCTGGCACATTGCATTCTAATTTACAACCAGAACATGACTTCCATTAAGGCTCTGTCATCACTAATAAAGCAGCTTTATAAGCAATGTTGAAGGTAGCTTAAAAGAAGTCTCACTAATTATTGATAGTAACAAGGAAACAAAGAAAAGTAAAAATCTCACTGCAAAAAGTATACATAGGGTAAGGATAGTAGATCAAACACTTATTAAGCTTCTGTAGAGAATAAAAGACAACAGTAGTATGTTTTTTTAAAAAGAGAGGGCCCAAATAAATCTGAAATGAAAGAGATGATGTTACAACAGACACCACAGAAATACAAAGTATCCTAAGATACACACAGGGTAACTCAGGGCTCAGACTGGACAGAGCCCACTCTCCAGTCCCCTGTACATGACTTACAGGAGCCTCAGGAACTGAGGAGGGGGTCCCTGAGGAGAGGCTCAAGATAGAATATGGTAGGCATTAACATGACTGCATTCATCTTAAACATGCCTGAACTACATTCACACGAGATGATTTTGTCCTGTATGTACATCGGCACCTCTAGTTGGAACTGCAGATCTTTGGCTTCAACACCTCTACTGACAACATTAGCGTCACCTGCTGTGGACCGTCTCCTATAGGATTTCTAGAATCACAAAACATCGAAGCTTCACAGGACCCAGAGTCTGTGCAACTCCACACAGAGTCTCAGAGTCTCAACTCCACTCAGATACTCCACTCTTGGAGGGCACACACAAAGTAGTGTGCACATCAGGACCCAGGGGAAGGAGCAGTGACCCTGTAGGAGAATGACCAGAACTACCTGCTACTTTTAGAGGGTCTCCTGCAGAGGCAGGTGGTGGCTGTGGCTGTGGCTCACCGTGAGGACAACGACACTGGCAGCAGAAGTTCTGGGAAATACTCCTTGGTGTGAGCCCTCCCAGAGTCCGCCATTAGCCCCACCAAGAGCAAGGTAGGCTCCAGGGCTGGGTCGCCTCAGGCCAAACAACCAACAGGGAGGGAACCCAGCCCCATGCATCAGCAGACAAGCGGATTAAACTTTTTATTAAAGTTTTATTTAATCCGTAGACAAGCGGATTAAAGCTCTGCCCACCAAAGCAACACCCAGCTCTACCCACCACCAGTCCCTCCCATCAGGAAGCTTGCACAAGCCTCTAAGATAGACTCATCCACCGGAGAGCAGACAGCAGAAGCAAGAAGAACTACAATTCTGCAGCCTGTGGAAGGAAAACCACATTCACAGAAAGATAGACAAAATGAAAAGGCAGAGGACTTTATACCAGATCAAGGAACAAGATAAAACCCCAGAAAAAAAACGAAATGAGGTGGAGATAGGGAACCTTCCAGAAAAAGAATTCAGAATAATGATAGTGAAGTTGAGCCAAGACCTTGGAAAAAGAAAGGAGGCAAAGATCGAGAAGATGCAAGAAATGTTTAACAAAGACCTAGAAGAATTAAGGAACAAACACCTAGAAGAATTAAAGAACAAACAAACAGAGGTGAACAATGGAATAACTGAAATGAAAAATACACTAGAAGGAATCAGTAGCAGAATAACTGTGGCAGAAGAACGGATAAGTGACCTGGAAGACAGAAAGGTGGAAATCACTGCCATGGAACAGAATAAAGAAAAAGAATGAAAACAAACGAAGACACCCCAAGAGTCCTCTGGCACAACATTAAACGCAACAACATTCGCATTATAGGGGTCCCAGAAGGAGAAGAGAGAGAGAAAGGACCCGAGAATATATTTGAAGAGATTATGGTCAAAAACTTCCCTAGCATGGGAAAAGAAATAGCCACCCAAGTCCAGAAGCACAGAGTGTCCCAGGCAGGATAAACCAAAGGAGAAAAATGACAAGACACATAGCAATCAAATTGACAAAAATTAACGACAAAGAAAAATGATTGAAAGCAGCGAGGGAAAAATGACAAATAACATACAAGGGAACTCCCATAAGGATAACAACTGATTTCTCAGCAGAAAATCTACAAGCCAGAAGGAAGTGGCATGATAAATTTAAAGTGATGAAAGGGAAGAACCTACAACCAAGAGTACTCCACCCTGTAAAGAGCTCATTCAGATTTGATGGAGAAATCAAAAGCCTTACAGACAAGCAAAAGCTAAGAGAATTCAGCACCATGAAACCAGCTCTACACCAAATGCTAAAGGAACTTCTCTAAGTGGGAAACACAAGAGAAGAAAAGGACCCACCAAGACAAACCCATAACAATTAAGAAAATAGTAGTAGGAACATACATATCGATAATTACCTTAAACGTGAATGCACTACATGTTCCAACCAAAAGACACAGGCTCGCTGAATGGATACAAAAACAAGACCCATATATATGCTGTCTACAAGAGATCCATTTCAGACCTAGGGACACATACAGACTCAAAGTGAGGCGATGGAAAAATATATTCTATGCAAATGAAAATCAAAAGAAAGCTGGAGTAGCAATACTCATATCAGATAAAATAGACTTTAAAATAAAGAATGTTACAAGAGACAAGGAAAGACACTACATAATGGTCAGGGGACCAATCCAAGAAGAAGATATAACAATTATAAATATATATGTACCCAAAATAGGAGCAGCTCAATGTATAAGGCAACTGCTAACAGCTATAAAAGAGGAAATCGACAGTAACACAATAATAGCGGGGGACTTTAACAGCTCACTTACACCAGTGGAGATCAGCCAGACAGAAAATTAATAAGGAAACACAAGCTTTAAATGACACAATAGACCAGATAGAGTTAGTTGATATTTATAGGACATTCCATCCAAAAACAGCAGATTACACGTTCTTCTCAACTGCACACGGAACATTCTCCAGGATAGATCACATCTTGGGTCACAGATAAAGCCTCAGTAAATTTAAGAAAACTGAAATCATATCAAGCAGCTGTTCCGACCACAATGCTATGAGATTAGAAATCAATTACACGGAAAAAACCGTAAAAAACACACACACATGGAGGCTAAACAATACGTTACTAAATAACCAAGAGATCACTGAAGAAATCAAAGAGGAAATCAAAAACTACCTAGAGACAAATGACAACAAAAACACGATGATCCAAAACCTATGGGATGCAGCAAAAGGAGTTCTAAGAGGGAAGTTTATAGCAATACAAGCCTACCTCAAGAAACAAGAAAAATCTCAAATAAACAATCTAACCTTACACCTAGAGGAACTAGAGAAAGAAGAACAAAACCCAAAGTTAGTAGAAGGAAAGAAATCATAAAGATCAGAGCAGAAATAAATGAAATAGAAACAAAGAAAACGAAAGCAAAGATCAATAAAACTAAAAGCTGGTTCTTTGAGAAGATAAGCAAAAATGATCAACCTTTAGCCAGACTCCAGAAAAAGAGGGAGAGGACGCAAATCAACAAAATTAGAAGTGAAAAAGCAGAAGTTACAACAGACACCACAGGAATACAAAGCATCCTAAGAGACTACTACAAGCAACTCTAGGCCAATAAAATGGACAATCTGGAAGAAATGGACAAATTCTTAGAAAGGGATAACCTTCTAAGACTGAACCAGGAAGAAATAGAAAATATGAACAAACCTATCACAAGCAATGAAATTGAAACTGTGATTAAAAATCTTCCAACAAACAAAAGTCCAGAACCAGATGGCATCACAGGTGAATTCTATCAAACATTTAGAGAAGAGCTAACACCCAACCTTCTCAAATTCTTCAAAACAATTGCAGGGGAAGGAACACTCCCAAACTCATTCTATGAGACCACCATCACCCTGATACCAAAATCAGACAGAGATACTACAAGGAAAGAAAATTATAGACCAATATCACTGATGAATATAGATGTAAAAATCCTCAACAAAATACTAGCAAACAGAATCGAACAACACATTAAAAGGATCATACACCATGATCAAGTGGGGTTTATCCCAGGGATGCAAGGATTCTTCAATATACACAAATCAATGTGATACACCATATTAACAAATTGTAGAATAAAAGCATATGATCATCTCAATAGATGAAGGAAAAGATTTTGAGAAAATTCAACACTCATTTACGATAAAAACTCTGCAGAGTGTGGGCCTAGAGGGAAACTACCTCAACATAATAAAGGCCATATATGACAAACCCACAGCAAACAGCATTCTCAATGGTGAAAAACTGAAAGCGTTTCCTCTAAGATCAGGAACAAGACGAGGATGTCCACTCTCACCACTGCTATTCAACATAGTTTTGGAAGTCCTAGCCATGGCAATCAGAGAAGAAAAAGAAATAAAAGGAATACAAAAAGGAAAAGAAGAAGTAAAATTGTCACTGTTCGCAAATGACATGATATCATAGATAGAGAATCCTAAAGATGCCACCAGAAAACCACTGGAGCTAATCAATGAATTTGGTAAAGTTGCAGGATACAAAATTAATGCACAGAAATTGCTTGCATTCCTATACACTAACAATGAAAGATCAGAAAGAGAAATTAAGGAAACAATCCCATTACCACTGCAACAAAAAGAATAAAATACCTAGGAATAAACCTACCTAAGGAAGTAAAAGACCTGTACTCAGAAAACTATAAGACACTGATGAAAGAAATCAAAGATGATATAAACAGATGGAGACATATACCATGTTCTCGGATTAGAAGAATCAATATTGTGAAAATGACTATACTACCCAAAGCAATCTACAGATTCAATGCAATCCCGATCAAAATACCTTTGGCATTTTCTACAGAACAAGAAAAAAAAATCTTAAAATTTGTAGGGAGACACAAAAGACCCTGGATAGCCAAAGCAGTCTTGAGGGGGAAAAAAAAGAGCTGGAGGAATCAGACTTCCAGACTTCAGACTATATTGCAAAGCTACAGTAATCAAGATAATATGGTACTGACACAAAAACAGAAATATAGGTCAATAGAACAGGATAGAAAGCACAGAGATAAACCCACGTACCTATGGTTCACTAATCTATGACAAAGGAGGCAAGGGTATACAATGGAGAAAAGACAGTGTCTTCAGCAAGTGGTGCTGGGAAAACTGGACAGTTACATGTAAAAGAATGAAATTAGTACACTCCCTAACACCATACACAAAAATAAACTCAAAATGGATTAGAGACCTAAATATAAGACCAGCCACTATAAAACTCTTAGAGGAAAACATAAGCAGAACAGTCTATGACATAAATCACAGCAAGATCCTTTTTGACCCACCTCCTAGAGAAATGGAAATAAAAACAAAAATAAAAAAATGGGACCGAATGAAACATAAATTCTTTTGCACAGCAAAGGAAAACATAAGCAAGATGAAAAGACAACCATCAGAATGGGAGAAAATATTTTCAAATGAAGCAAATGGCAAAGGATTAATCTCCAAAAAGCAGCTCATGTAGCTCAATATCACAAAACCAAACAACCCAATCCAAAAATGGGCAGAAGACCTAAATAGACATTTCTCCAAAGAAGATATACAGGTTGCCAACAAACACATGAAAGGATGCTGAACATCACTAATCATTAGAGAAATGCAAATCAAAACTACAGTGAGGTATCACCTCACACCAGTCAGAATGGCCATCATCAAAAAATCTACCAACAATAAATGCTGGAGAGGCATTTATTGGAGAAAAGGGAACCCTCTTGCACTGTTGGTGGGAATGTAAATTGATATAGCCACTAGGGAGAACGGTATGGGGGTTCCTTAAAAACTAAAAATAGAACTACCATACAACCCAGCAAACCCACTCCTGGACATTTACCCTGAGAAAACCATAATTCAAAAAGAGTCATGTACCACAACGTTCACTGTAGCTCTATTTACAATAGCCAGGACATGGAAGCAACCTAAGTGTCCATCAACAGATAAATGGATAAAGAAGATGTGGCACATATATACAATGGAACATTATTCAGCCATAAAAAGAAACGAAATTGAGTTACTTTTAGTGAGGTGGATGGATCTAGAGTCTGTCCTACAGAGTGAAGTAAGTCAGAAAGAGAAAAACAAATACTGTATGCTAACACATATATATGGAATCTTAAAAAAAAAGTTTATGAAGAACCTAGGGGCAGGAAAGGATTAAGGACACAGACGTAGAGAAAGGACTTGAGGACATGGGGAGAGGGAAGGGTAAGCTGGGACAAAGTGAGAGAGTGGTATGGACATATATACACTACCAAATGTAAAATTGATAGCTACTGGGAAGCAGCCACATAGCACAGGGAGATCAGCTCTGTGCTTTGTGACCACCTAAAAGGGTGGGATAAGGGAGTGAGAGGGAGGTGCAAGAGGGAGGGGATATGGTGTTATATGTATACGCACAGCTGATTCACTTTTTTATACAGCAGAAACTAACACACAAGTGTAAAGCAATTATACTCCAATAAAGATGTAAAAGAAAAAAAAAAAGCCCAGAGATAAACCTACACACCTATGGCCCACTAATCTATGACAAAGGAGGCAAGGGTATACAAAGGAGAAAAGACAGTCTCTTCAATAAGTGGTGCTGGGAAAAATGGACAGCTACATGTAAAAGAATGAAATTAGAACACTCCCTAACACCATACACAAAAAATAAACTCAAAATGGATTAGAGACCGAAATGTAAGACCGGACACTATAAAACTCTTAGAGGAAAACATAGGAAGAATACTCTTTGACATAAATCACAGCAAGATCTTTTTTGATCCACCTCCTAGAGTAATGGAATAAAAAAAAAAATAAACATATGGGAGCAAATGAAACCTAAAAGCTTTTGCAAAGCAAAGGAAACTACAAACAAGACGAAAAGACAACCCTCACAATGGGAGAAAATATTTGCAAACGAATCAATGGACAAAGGATTAATCTCCAATGTATATAAACAGCTCATGCAGCTCAACAGTAAAAAAACAAACAACCCAATCCAAAAATGGGCAGATGACGTAAATAGACATTTGTCCCAAGAAGACATACAGATGACCAAGAAGCACATGAAAAGCTGCTCAACATCACTAATTATTAGAGAAATATAAACCAAAACTACAATGAGGTATCGCCTCACACGAGTTAGAATGGGCATCATCAGAAAATCTACAAGCAACAAATGCTGGAGAGGGTGTGGAGAAAAGGGAACCCTCTTACACTATTTGTGGGAATGTAAATTGATACAGTCACGATGGAGAACAGTATGGAGGTTCCTTAAAAGACTAAAAATAGAATTACCATATGACCCAGCAATCCCACTACTGGCCATATACCCAGAGAAAACCATAATTCAAAAAGACATATTCACCACAATATTCATTGCAGCACTGCTTACAATAGCCAGGTCATGGAAGCAACCTAAATGCCCATAGACAGACGAACAGAAAAGATGTGCTACATATATAAAATGGAATATTACTCAGCCATAAAAAGGAATGAAATTGGGTCATTTGTAGAGACGTGGATAGATCTAGAGACTGTCATACAGAGTGAAGTAAGTCAGAAAGAGAAAAACAAATATCGTATATTAACGCATACATGTGGAACCTAGAAAAATGGTAAAGATGAACCGGTTTGCAAGGCAGAAATAGAGACACAGATGTAGAGAACAAATGTATGGACACCAAGGGGGGAAAGTGGCAGGGTGGTGGTGGTGGGATGAATTGCGAGCCTGGGATTGACATATACACACTTATGTGTATAAAATAGGTTACCAATAAGAGCCTGCTGTATAAAAAAATGAATAAAATAAATTCAAAAATTAAAAAATAAATAATACTTAAAAAAATAAAACAGAAAAAAAGTTCTGTCCTTCCCATAGACGTATTTATATGAATGAATTATTTCCATGCTTATATCCATAAATACAAAAAGAGGAATAAAACTTACCTTGAACCAAAAAAGAAAAAAAAAAAAAAAACAGAACCCACTGGTCATACAGAGGAAAACCCTATCAGGGCACTTGCTCCAGTGGTAAACAATTCTGAAGTTGGTCACAGGTGGGGAATCATCTCCCATGCAGCCAGCAGCCCCCACACGAGGAGCGTCCTCATTGCAAAGCTGGGGGACCGTGAGGAGGCGTCTCTGAGTAAACGTGAGCTGAGCCCCAGGCCAGCTGCTGCTGAACTTTTCCCACCCTTCCCAGGTAAAACACCTGAATGTGTGCAAAGACTTTAAAAACTAGAGGAAGGGGCTTGGAGTCACACCAGCGACAGCACGCAGGCCGACTTGGTGCCTGCAGGCCAGCCAGGATGGTCCTGGCCCCGGGCGCTCGTCTGGAAGCTTTCCATTTCCCTGCCTGAGGTACCCCTCCTGTCCCGGCCCCCACTGCTTTTTTCCTTCCTCACCTCTGCCCGGGGAGAAATTCCAGCAGCAAGTATGGGTGACACATCCTCTTCTTTAGCAGGTGGCAGCCCGGCAACTCCTGCAGAAAGTCCAGCAGAGCCCCAGTCACACTGGGCCACTCATAGAGCCATGGGCCCTACTCCCTCCCACCAGCCCAACCCCGAGACTGCTGACGGGGCAGAGAATATGGCGTCAGGCACAGCTGCAGAGGCTTTTGCTGCCTGGAGGGGTGTTTATATTGACCTCAACCCAGGCACACCTGGGAAGGGCTGGCCGGCCGGGTCAGGCTGCCCAGGTCAGCCAATCCTCGCCCCTCAGGGACTCAGAGTTGCAGAAAATGGGCCTTGCTGCACCGGCCAGATCCAAGGAACAGGTGTAGGGTCCCGAGAGTCAGGATAGATAAGGGGCGGCAGCCCTGGCTTGTTTTCGAATCATTTTATCTGGTCCATGAGTGGGAGACAACTTCAAGAAGACCCTCTGCTAATGAGAGGAACCCAGGAGTCAGGGAGAGGAGGGGTGGTGGGTGGAGACAGAGGCCTGGTACCCCGGCTGCAGTGGAAGCCCCTGGAAGACCAGGCAGAGGGAGGCCGCACAGAGTGAAGCCTAGGGCCACAGACCTGTTGGAGCTGCTGTTTGTTAGTTCAAGCTCTGCTCTGAGGTGCTCTGTGTCAGCTCTGAGTGACAGGGGTGCTGGGGGTGCTCTGCAATGAGGGCTATGTGCACGGTTCCTGTGTGCCCAGCCCTGCCGGGGTACCTGTCCACGGGAGCTCCATATCCAGGGAGGGGCCTGCCCACGAGAGCCCCGTGGGCTGCTGCGTACCTGCCCAGGTGAGCTCCATATCCTGGGAGGGGCCTGACCATGAGGGCCCCATGGGCTGCTGGGTACCTGCCCAGGTGAGCTCAATATCCTGGGAGCGGCCTAACCACCAGAGCCCCGTGGGCCGCTGGGTACCTGCCCAGGTGAGCTCCATATCCTGGGAGGGGCCTGACCACAAGAGCCCCGTGGGCTGCTGGGGACCTGGTAGAGGACGCCAGGACAGTCAGTGAAGCCACAGAGGATATACATCTAGTAGTTCCTAATTCCTACACCCTGCTGGTCATTCTACCATCCACCAGGACATGGCATTCTGTATTAGACTTCAATGATGCCTTCTTCTGTATTCCATTAGTCCCAGAGTCACAAGAAATTTTGGCTGTGAGTGGCAGGACTCAACCTACAACAAAAACAATACTGCTGGGCCGTCCTGCCCCAGGGGTTCAAAAATTCCCACACCATCTTTGGGGAAACGTTAGCTAAAGACCTAAAAGATCTACCTCTGGAGAAGGGAACCCTCCTTCAATATGCAGATGACATTCTGATCACCAGCCCGACTAAGGAGGCCTCTGAACTACCTAGCCAATAAAAGATAGAAGGTGTCCAAGGAAAAGGCTCAAATATCACAAACTAAGGTGGCCTTCCTGGGCTTCATTCGCACAGAAGGTCGGAGAAGCCCACCCCAGGAAAGGGAAGAAGCCATTTGCAGCCTCACCTTTCCTGAAACTAGAAGACAGCTTAGGGGTTCCTGGGGAGACCGGGGTTTGCTGCATCTGGATCCCTAACTACAGTCTAATAGCTGGGCCTCTATATGAATCACTGAAAGGAAAAGATGATGATCCTTTTGAATAGAATCCAGAAGCGGCCTTTCAAGAATGGAAAGAGCAGTCAATTCAGACCCTGGCCCTGGACCTCCCTAAGTTAGCTAAACCCTTTGACCTTTACATTCCTGGTCCAAGGCGAATCGCCCTTGGAGTATTAGTGCAAAAACTGGGACCACTTGAAATGGAACAATGCAAGAATGCCCTCCAGGCATTGGCCAGCCACCCCATCCGACCAGGATACTGGGGGTATCTAAAAACCTGGAAATCAGCAGCCCGCAAGGCCAGCTCCCTCCTAAGGGAAAAGGACGCCACTTGGTGATCCTAACCACCCACCATGCCCTGAAGTTGCAGGGATTGCTCCGTGGGCACAATGACCTCAAGTGAGGAGGCCCTCCAACACCAACCTCCAGAGAGACAACCTGGGGCAATGGGCCCCCATGACGACTCGTGTGACCATCACTTTACCTGGAGCTTCTCTCAGAAAACAACAAGAGTGTGCCCCAAAAGAGCAGACTATTGCTTACAGGACTTACTGCACCCAGAGCGGAGCTAATAAACTTGGCAGGGGAACCATAAATAACGCTGCCACCATAGAAAAGCCTGCAGACACTGCAGTGATGGCGGCCAATGAGACCGGCTCTACACCTGGCTACTTCAAAAGGCCGTTGACTGAGTGGCCGTCATGGTCCTGGATCACCACCGGCCCTGGACTGTCTGGGAGTTGAGCAAGCAGGGCTCTGACACCTGGTGCTGTTTGTACGTTAATTCAGTGGCCTAACTGAAGAAAGCACAGACTACTGGTCAGAGCATCTAGGCTGGCAGAAACCATCAGCCTAAGGGGGCCGAACCAATGTGGAGCAGGGTAAAACCGCCCACCCCCCCAGCGTCTCTGCACATCTCTTTCCTGGACCCTTAAAGGTCATTAGAATCTATAAAACTTCCAATGCTGGTGCCCAGGCAGACGAGCAGTGAGGGAGGAGGCCTGCGGACAATCAACCTCACCTGGAGGCTGCTGGGGAGAAGTCCTGCCCCTCCCCCCGGGTATGAGGACACTCAACTCAGCATGAAGCATTTACAGAAGACGTGTCTGCACCCTCAGCGCCTCAAGAATGAGGAATGGGACAAAAGGCAGAGGAGGGCTTTGTCACTGGCAAAGCCCATTAAAAATTCCTGGGAGATAAAAATAGAATCTGGGCAATAAAATAAAGTCTAACCATTTTTTCCTTTGTGCTTTGTCTAATTTCACTTGCTCCTAGGTTTCCACATGCAGAGGTCCCACACCCGACACTTCAGACCCGATTTCCTAGTGCAAAATGGCTGGGCCGACACCTCAGCTCGTGGGGCCCCGTGCAGACTCTGCGACATAGAGCCTGAGCTCCAGGCAACCCGGCCCTCGAGAGCTCCGCCCCCTCCCTCCCGCTGATGCTGACAGGATCCCTACACAGCAGCCCGGCCCACAACCCGCAGGGGAGCACACACTCTCACCTCTCCATTCTCTGATCAAAATATAAAGTTTTCCTTTGCTTCTGAACCAAAGTCAGTCTCGATCTGTTGGCTCC
Source organism: Balaenoptera borealis (assembly GCF_965194805.1). NCBI lineage: Eukaryota > Metazoa > Chordata > Mammalia > Artiodactyla > Balaenopteridae > Balaenoptera > Balaenoptera borealis. Next base: position 23,728 of record NW_028122325.1, read on the forward strand.
AATGACACTGGGCAGGGAGACCCTTGTTGGGGCCCACTCTGCAGGATCAGTAACAGAATTTGAGAACATTGTAACTTCAATGAACAGATGTGTGAGCCAAACTGTAATTAACATAGAGCAGTGTATAAGGCTCGTGTAAAATAAGATGTTTCTAACACTTCCATTTGATATTTCCATCACTTTATTATAAGCAAGTTCAGTGGAGGGGTTTGTCTTATTTGTCAGGTCAACAGTAGAGAAATGCAGTGATTTCTTTCCAAGGATGTACATCTAATAATCTTGGTTGAAGTTTCAACCTTGTTTTGAATGATTTTCCATTGAAAATGATACCTCTCTTTCAGCTCCTAGATTTCTGAGAAGTATAAAATCTTATATTTTTTATTACCAAAAGGGAAAGGTGGGAGGAGGGATAAATTAACAGTTTCAGATTAACATATACACACTGCTATGTATAAAATATATCATCAACAAGGAACTACTGTATAGCACAAGGAACTATACTCAATATTTTGTAATGACCCCTGAGGGGAAATAATCTGAAAAACAATAGATATCTATATCGACATCATCTATCAACTACAGATAAAATGGAAACTAAAGGAGGCCGATGGTGAGCGTTTCTGAACCTGAAGACTTCAATCATCTAAAGTTCGGACTCTGCCTACGGCCCAAGTCCCTTAATGAACACACATGTACCAGTAGCTTAAAAATTCCCCAGATTGGAGTTCGGGGAGACACTGATTTGGAAAAATCCCTTGTGTTCTCCTTACATACACGGGACCTTTCCTACAGCTAAAACATGCCTGTGACACCCAGAAGATGGAACACGGTTGGATCAGGAAGATTTTGGAAAAGGCACCAAAACTCCTAATTTCCTGGTTGTTGGGTTCACCCCTCCAGCCTTTTTCCTTAAAATCTCCCCACTTGAGGATGTCAGCACCTTCAACATCCAGTTGCACAGAAATTGGAATTTGTCCAAAGGAAGAAGGGGAAGGAGGAGAAACAAAGAGAGCCAAGCCCTAGGTGTTCGGAGAGGCACATGTCACTCTACTTTCCAGTCAGGAAGAAGAATTAAGCAAAGGCTTAGCCTGCCACCGGGAACCAGAGTAGGGCCAGAAGCAAACGAGCGGATCTGCGGAAAGCTCCCAAAAAAGCGAGGTGAAAAATGGAGCTCAGGGGCACTGCAATTAACAAATCTGCAGATTTGTAAATGATAACTCTCGTCCACAAATATATTGAGGGAAGGCAAAGAAGAGGATTTGAAATCAAGGCAGAATTGCAGGAAACAGATTTCAGGAGTTAGATTTGAATCACCCCTAAAGCACATGAAAAGCGGCAAAACGTCGACAATGATGCACTTGGCCAAAAAGAGCATATGCGTTTTTTTCTGAATGAATTCAGGAAAAAACCCATAGGCCCTTTTTGGCCAACCAAGCAAGCCGGAAATGCAATTCAGCACTACAAAGAACTCTGACTTCCCATCAGTCAAAATGGCCTTCCTAAAAAAGTGTAAAAACAAGAAATGCAGGAGAGGCCATGGAGGAAAGGGAGCCTTGTTACACTGATGGGTGGGGTGTAAATTGCCAATGATGACTCTGGAGAAGGGTATGGTGTTTCCTAAAACATCTAAAAAACACAGCTAGAGAGAAAGGGGCACATCCACTCATGGGCGTATAAATTGGGAAAACTAAAACTCAGCAAGACACAGGCACCCCAAACTTTAGGGCTGCTCTGTTGACAAGAACCTCCACTTAATTCCACCTTCAATATGCAAGGAAAGAGAAAAATGGATAAAGAAGTTGTGGTCCATATGTACAATTGTATATCACCCGGGCGTGAAATCAATATCATAAGGGTAGTAGCAGCATGATGAGTGGATTTAGGTACGACGATTCTAAGTGAAATAAGTCACACAGAAAAGGACACTTCTCATAAGGTATCACTTATAGAGGGAATGTAAAAACCGTTACACTTGAACTGAATTACAAAACAGAACAGAGTCACACATTTAGAAAACACACTATGGTTGCTTAACGGGAAAGGTGAGGTGGGGTGATGCATAAAACAAGGATTTCAAATTAGCTCAGATAACGTTCCATAAATCCAATATGTAATAGACAAGACCTACTCCTTGCTCAGTGAACTGGACTCAACAACCCCTATTCACCGCAAGAGAACATATCTGACTAGTCAGAATTGTAAAACCTATGTATTGATATCTCTCTGGAAGTGAGTCAAGTGGGTGTAAAGCGGCATAAACACAGCCGTGAAAAGCAGCTAAACCCCATTATAAAAATAAATTACTTTTAAAAACCCGTGAAACAAAGACAGTGAAAGAGAGAGAAATTCTTACAAAATTCGTTCAGGGGCTATGATGCCACCTGGATTGACCATATCTAGACCCACAGCTGGATGAGACATAAGGGTGGACACTCTCGGGGCTGAGAGGCTTGGTGAGGTTGGGGGAGCAAACGCAGAGCCTTTAAAGTAATATTGCCTGTTACCCAACTCATGGTTTACAAATCTCCAGGTTCAAGGGCATCTTCCTACATCGAAAACATGCATGAGAAACCCAGAAGGTGGTACACCGTGTGATCGGGAAAGGTTTCTAAAACGCACCTCATTTCTCATCTCCTTGTGCTCGGGTTCGTCATACCAGCCTCTTTAGTAGCAATCTCCCTCCATGGAGAATCAGCACCTTTAACCTCCTGGTCCGTACAGCTTGCAATTTGTCCTGAGGATGAACGGAAAGAGGGGGAACCAATGAGAGACTAGCTCTTGGTGTGGACACAGGCAGAGGTCACTCTATTTTCCCATCAGGAAGAAGAATTAACCACAGGCTCAGCCTGCCCCCCGGAACAAGAACAGGGCCTGAAGCCATCCTGCGCTTTTGCGGCCAGCTCCCAAAAAAGCGAGTTGTAAAATGGAGCTTCAGGGCACTGCAATTCACAAACCTCCAGAGTTATAAATGATAACTCTCGTCCACAAATATATTGAGGGAAGGCAAAGAAGAGGATTTGAAATCAAGGCAGAATTGCAGGAAACAGATTTCAGGAGGTAGATTCGAATCGCCTTTAAAGCACATGAAAAGCGGCAAAAGGTTGACAATGATGCCCTTGGCCAAAAAGGGCGTATGCGTTTTTTCCTGAATATATTCAGGAAAAAACGCATACGCCCTTTTTGGCCAACCAAGCAACCTGGAAAGGCAAATCAGGGCTACAAAGAAGACTCGCTACCCATCGGTCAAAAGGGCCATGCTGAAAAACGTGTCAAAACCAGAAATGCAGGACAGGCCATGGAGAAATGGGAGCCTTGCTACACTGATGGGCGGGATGTAAATTGCCAACAGCCACTCTGAAGAAGTGTACGGTGTGTCCTGAAACACCTAAAAAACACAGCTTAGAGAGCATAGGGCACTTCCACTCATGGGGGTATAAATTGGGAAAATGAAAACTCAGCAAGACACAAGCACCCCAAAGTTTAGGGCTGCTCTGTTGACAAGGACCTCCACTTCCTTCCACCTTAAATATCCCAGGAAAGAGAAAAATGGATAAAGAAGTTGTGGTCCTTATGTACAATGGAATATCACTCAGCCATGAAATCAATGTCATAAGGCTAGTAGCAGCATGATGAGTGGATTTAGGTACGACGATTCTAAGTGAAATAAGTCACACAGAAAAGGACACTTCTCATAAGGTATCACTTATAGAGGGAATGTAAAAACCGTTACACTTGAACTGAATTACAAAACAGAACAGAGTCACACATGCAGAAAACACACTATGTCTGCTTAACGGGAAAGGTGAGGTGGGGTGATACATAAAACAAGGGTTTCAAATTAGCTCAGATACCGTTCCATAAACCCAATATGTAATAGACAAGACCTACTCCTTGCTCAGAGAACTGGACTCAACACGCCCTATTAACCGCACAAGAATCTATCTGACTAGTAATAAGCTTAAAACCTATGTATTGATATCTCTCTGTTAGTGTGTCAAGTGGGTGTAAAGCGGCATAAACACAGCAGTGAAAAGCAGCTAAACCCCATTATAAAAATAAATTACTTCGAAAAACCCATGAAACAAAGACAGTGAAAGAGAGAGAAATTCTTACACAATGCGTTCAGGGGCTGTGATGCAACCTGGATTGACCATATCTAGACCCACAGCTGGATGAGACATAAGGGTGGACACTCTTGGGGCTGAGAGGTTTGGTGAGGTTGGGTGAGCAAACGCAGACCCTTTAAAGTAATACTGCGTGGTACCCATCACATGGGTCGCAAATCTCCAGGTTCAAGGGCATCTTCCTACATCGAAAACATGCAGGAGAAAACAAAAAGATGGTACACCATGTTATGGGGAAAGGTTTCTAAAACGCACCTCATTTCTCATCTCCTTGTGCCTGCGTTCACCATTCCAGCCGCTTTACTAGCAATCTCCCTACTTGGAGCATCAGCACCTTTAACCTCCTGTTCCGTACAGGTTGCAATTTGTCCTGAGGATGAACGGGAAGACGGGGAACCAATGAGAGACTAGCTCTTGGTGTGGACACAGGCACAGGTCACTCTATTTTCCCATCAGGAAGAAGAATTAACCACAGGCTCAGCCTGCCCCCCGGAACAAGAACAGGGCGTGAAACCATCATGCACTTTTGCGGCCAGCTCACAAAAAAGCGAGTTGTAAAATGGAAGTTCAGGGCACTGCAATTCACAAACCTGCAGAGTTATAAATGATAACTCTCGTCCACAAATATATTGAGGGAAGGCAAAGAAGAGGATTTGAAATCAAGGCAGAATTGCAGGAAACAGATTTCAGGAGGTAGAGTCGAATCGCCTTTAAAGCACATGAAAAGCGGCAAAACGTTGACAATGATGCCCTTGGCCAAAAAGGGCGTATGCGTTTTTTCCTGAATATATTCAGGAAAAAACGCATACGCCCTTTTTGGCCAACCAAGCAACCTGGAAAGGCAAATCAGGGCTACAAAGAAGACTCGCTACCCATCGGTCAAAAGGGCCATGCTGAAAAACGTGTCAAAACCAGAAATGCAGGACAGGCCATGGAGAAATGAGAGCCTTGCTACACTGATGGGCGGGATGTAAATTGCCAACAGCCACTCTGGAGAAGTGTACAGTGAGTCCTGAAACATCTAAAAAACACAGCTTAGAGAGCATAGGGCACTTCCACTCATGGGGGTATAAATTGGGAAAATGAAAAATCAGCAAGACACAAGCACCCCAAAGTTTAGGGCTGCTCTGTTGACCAGGACCTCCACTTCATTCCACCTTAAATATCCCAGGAAAGAGAAAAATGGATAAAGAAGTTTTGGTCTTTATGTACAATGGAATATCACTCAGCCAGGAAATCAATGTCATAAGGCTAGTAGCAGCATGATGAGTGGATTTAGGTACAACGATTCTAAGTGAAATAAGTCACACAGAAAAGGACACTTCTCATAAGGTATCACTTATACAGGGAATGTAAAAACCGTTACACTTGAACTGAATTACAAAACAGAACAGAGTCACACATGCAGAAAACAAACTATGGCTGCTTAACGGGAAAGGTGAGGTGGGGTGATACATAAAACAAGGGTTTCAAATTAGCTAAGATACCGTTCCATAAACCCAATATGTAATAGACAAGACCTACTCCTTGCTCAGAGAACTGGACTCAACACTCCCTATTCACCGCACAAGAATATATATGACTAGTAATAATCTTAAAACCTATGTATTGATATCTCTCTATTAGTGTGTCAAGTGGGTGTAAAGTGGCATAAACACAGCAGTGAAAAGCAGCTAAACCCCATTATAAAAATAAATTACTTTGAAAAACCCATGAAACAAAGACAGTGAAAGAGAGCGAAATTCTTACACAATGCGTTCAGGGGCTGTGATGCAACCTGGATTGACCATATCTAGACCCACAGCTGGATGAGACATAAGGGTGGACACTCTTGGGGCTGAGAGGTTTGGTGAGGTTGGGTGAGCAAACGCAGACCCTTTAAATTAATACTGCGTGGTACCCGTCCAATGGGTCCCAAATCTCCAGGTTCAAGGGCATCTTCCTGCATCGAAAACATGCATGAGAAACCCAGAAGATGGTACACCATGTGATGGGGAAAGGTTTCTAAAACGAACCTCATTTCTCATCCCCTTGTGCCCGGGTTCCCCATTCCAGCCACTTTACTAGCAATCTCCCTACTTGGAGCATCAGCACCTTTAACCTCCTGTTCCGTACAGGTTGCAATTTGTCCTGAGGATGAACGGGAAGATGGGGAACCAATGAGAGACTAGCTCTTGGTGTGGACACAGGCACAGGTCACTCTATTTTCCCATCAGGAATAAGAATTAACCACAGGCTCAGCCTGCCCCCCGGAACAAGAACAGGGCGTGAATCCATCATGCGCTTTTGCGGCCAGATCCCAAAAAAGCGAGTTGTAAAATGGAGGTTAAGGGCACTGCAATTCACAAACCTACAGAGTTATAAATGATAACTCTCGTCCACAAATATATTGAGGGAAGGCAAAGAAGAGGATTTGAAATCAAGGCAGAATTGCAGGAAACAGATTTCAGGAGGTAGATTCGAATCGCCTTTAAAGCACATGAAAAGCGGCAAAACGTTGACAATGATGCCCTTGGCCAAAAAGGGCATATGCGTTTTTTCCTGAATATATTCAGGAAAAAACGCATACGCACTTTTTGGCCAACCAAGCAATCTAGAAAGGCAAATCAGCGCTACAAAGAAGACTCGCTACCCATCGGTCAAAAGGGCCATGCTGAAAAACGTGTCAAAACCAGAAATGCAGGACAGGCCATGGAGAAATGGGAGCCTTGCTACACTGATGGGCGGGATGTAAATTGCCAACAGCCACTCTGGAGGAGTGTACGGTGAGTCCTGAAACATCTAAAAAACACAGCTTAGAGAGCATAGGGCACTTCCACTCATGGGGGTATAAATTGGGAAAATGAAAAATCAGCAAGACACAAGCACCCCAAAGTTTAGGGCTGCTCTGTTGACAAGGACCTCCACTTCATTCCACCTTAAATATCCCAGGAAAGAGAAAAATGGATAAAGAAGTTGTGGTCCTTATGTACAATGGAATATCACTCAGCCATGAAATCAATGTCATAAGGCTAGTAGCAGCATGATGAGTGGATTTAGGTACGACGATTCTAAGTGAAATAAGTCACACAGAAAAGGACACTTCTCATAAGGTATCACTTATAGAGGGAATGTAAAAACCGTTACACTTGAACTGAATTACAAAACAGAACAGAGTCACACATGCAGTAAACACACTATGGCTGCTTAACGGGAAAGGTGAGGTGGGGTGATACATAAAACAAGGGTTTCAAATTAGCTCAGATACCGTTCCATAAACCCAATATGTAATAGACAAGACCTACTCCTTGCTCAGAGAACTGGACTCAACACGCCCTATTCAACGCACAAGAATATATCTGACTAGTAATAATCTTAAAACCTATGTATTGATAACTCTCTATTAGTGTGTCAAGTGGGTGTAAAGCGGCATAAACACAGCAGTGAAAAGCAGCTAAACCCCATTATAAAAATAAATTACTTTTACAAACCCATGAAACAAAGACAGTGAAAGAGAGAGAAATTCTTACACAATGCGTTCAGGGGCTGTGATGCAACCTGGATTGACCATATCTAGACCCACAGCTGGATGAGACATAAGGGTGGACACTCTTGGGGCTGAGAGGTTTGGTGAGGTTGGGTGAGCAAACGCAGACCCTTTAAATTAATACTGCGTGGTACCCGTCCAATGGGTCCCAAATCTCCAGGTTCAAGGGCATCTTCCTACATCGAAAACATGCATGAGAAACCCAGAAGATGGTACACCGTGTGATGGGGAAAGGTTTCTGAAACGCACCTCATTTCTCATCTCCTTGTGCCCGGGTTCCCCATTCCAGGCACTTTACTAGCAATCTCCCTACTTGGAGCATCAGCACCTTTAACCTCCTGTTCCGTACAGGTTGCAATTTGTCCTGAGGATGAACGGGAAGACGGGGAACCAATGAGAGACTAGCTCTTGGTGTGGACACAGGCACAGGTTACTCTATTTTCCCATCAGGAAGAAGAATTAACCACAGGCTCAGCCTGCCCCCCGGAACAAGAACAGGGCGTGAATCCATCCTGCGCTTTTGCGGCCAGCTCCCAAAAAAGCGAGTTGTAAAATGGAGCTTCAGGGCACTGCAATTCACAAACCTACAGAGTTATAAATGATAACTCTCGTCCACAAATATATTGAGGGAAGGCAAAGCAGAGGATTTGAAATCAAGGCAGAATTGCAGGAAACAGATTTCAGGAGGTAGATTCGAATCGCCTTTAAAGCACATGAAAAGCGGCAAAACGTTGACAATGATGCCCTTGGCCAAAAAGGGCGTATGCGTTTTTTCCTGAATATATTCAGGAAAAAACGCATACGCCCTTTTTGGCCAACCAAGCAACCTGGAAAGGCAAATCAGGGCTACAAAGAAGACTCGCTACCCATCGGTCAAAAGGGCCATGCTGAAAAACGTGTCAAAACCAGAAATGCAGGACAGGCCATGGAGAAATGGGAGCCTTGCTACACTGATGGGCGGGATGTAAATTGCCAACAGCCACTCTGAAGAAGTGTACGGTGTGTCCTGAAACACCTAAAAAACACAGCTTAGAGAGCATAGGGCACTTCCACTCATGGGGGTATAAATTGGGAAAATGAAAACTCAGCAAGACACAAGCACCCCAAAGTTTAGGGCTGCTCTGTTGACAAGGACCTCCACTTCCTTCCACCTTAAATATCCCAGGAAAGAGAAAAATGGATAAAGAAGTTGTGGTCCTTATGTACAATGGAATATCACTCAGCCATGAAATCAATGTCATAAGGCTAGTAGCAGCATGATGAGTGGATTTAGGTACGACGATTCTAAGTCAAATAAGTCACACAGAAAAGGACACTTCTCATAAGGTATCACTTATAGAGGGAATGTAAAAACCGTTACACTTGAACTGAATTACAAAACAGAACAGAGTCACACATGCAGAAAACACACTATGTCTGCTTAACGGGAAAGGTGAGGTGGGGTGATACATAAAACAAGGGTTTCAAATTAGCTCAGATACCGTTCCATAAACCCAATATGTAATAGACAAGACCTACTCCTTGCTCAGAGAACTGGACTCAACACGCCCTATTAACCGCACAAGAATCTATCTGACTAGTAATAAGCTTAAAACCTATGTATTGATATCTCTCTGTTAGTGTGTCAAGTGGGTGTAAAGCGGCATAAACACAGCAGTGAAAAGCAGCTAAACCCCATTATAAAAATAAATTACTTCGAAAAACCCATGAAACAAAGACAGTGAAAGAGAGAGAAATTCTTACACAATGCGTTCAGGGGCTGTGATGCAACCTGGATTGACCATATCTAGACCCACAGCTGGATGAGACATAAGGGTGGACACTCTTGGGGCTGAGAGGTTTGGTGAGGTTGGGTGAGCAAACGCAGACCCTTTAAAGTAATACTGCGTGGTACCCATCACATGGGTCGCAAATCTCCAGGTTCAAGGGCATCTTCCTACATCGAAAACATGCAGGAGAAAACAAAAAGATGGTACACCATGTTATGGGGAAAGGTTTCTAAAACGCACCTCATTTCTCATCTCCTTGTGCCTGCGTTCACCATTCCAGCCGCTTTACTAGCAATCTCCCTACTTGGAGCATCAGCACCTTTAACCTCCTGTTCCGTACAGGTTGCAATTTGTCCTGAGGATGAACGGGAAGACGGGGAACCAATGAGAGACTAGCTCTTGGTGTGGACACAGGCACAGGTCACTCTATTTTCCCATCAGGAAGAAGAATTAACCACAGGCTCAGCCTGCCCCCCGGAACAAGAACAGGGCGTGAAACCATCATGCACTTTTGCGGCCAGCTCACAAAAAAGCGAGTTGTAAAATGGAAGTTCAGGGCACTGCAATTCACAAACCTGCAGAGTTATAAATGATAACTCTCGTCCACAAATATATTGAGGGAAGGCAAAGAAGAGGATTTGAAATCAAGGCAGAATTGCAGGAAACAGATTTCAGGAGGTAGAGTCGAATCGCCTTTAAAGCACATGAAAAGCGGCAAAACGTTGACAATGATGCCCTTGGCCAAAAAGGGCGTATGCGTTTTTTCCTGAATATATTCAGGAAAAAACGCATACGCCCTTTTTGGCCAACCAAGCAACCTGGAAAGGCAAATCAGGGCTACAAAGAAGACTCGCTACCCATCGGTCAAAAGGGCCATGCTGAAAAACGTGTCAAAACCAGAAATGCAGGACAGGCCATGGAGAAATGAGAGCCTTGCTACACTGATGGGCGGGATGTAAATTGCCAACAGCCACTCTGGAGAAGTGTACAGTGAGTCCTGAAACATCTAAAAAACACAGCTTAGAGAGCATAGGGCACTTCCACTCATGGGGGTATAAATTGGGAAAATGAAAAATCAGCAAGACACAAGCACCCCAAAGTTTAGGGCTGCTCTGTTGACCAGGACCTCCACTTCATTCCACCTTAAATATCCCAGGAAAGAGAAAAATGGATAAAGAAGTTTTGGTCTTTATGTACAATGGAATATCACTCAGCCAGGAAATCAATGTCATAAGGCTAGTAGCAGCATGATGAGTGGATTTAGGTACAACGATTCTAAGTGAAATAAGTCACACAGAAAAGGACACTTCTCATAAGGTATCACTTATACAGGGAATGTAAAAACCGTTACACTTGAACTGAATTACAAAACAGAACAGAGTCACACATGCAGAAAACAAACTATGGCTGCTTAACGGGAAAGGTGAGGTGGGGTGATACATAAAACAAGGGTTTCAAATTAGCTAAGATACCGTTCCATAAACCCAATATGTAATAGACAAGACCTACTCCTTGCTCAGAGAACTGGACTCAACACTCCCTATTCACCGCACAAGAATATATATGACTAGTAATAATCTTAAAACCTATGTATTGATATCTCTCTATTAGTGTGTCAAGTGGGTGTAAAGTGGCATAAACACAGCAGTGAAAAGCAGCTAAACCCCATTATAAAAATAAATTACTTTGAAAAACCCATGAAACAAAGACAGTGAAAGAGAGCGAAATTCTTACACAATGCGTTCAGGGGCTGTGATGCAACCTGGATTGACCATATCTAGACCCACAGCTGGATGAGACATAAGGGTGGACACTCTTGGGGCTGAGAGGTTTGGTGAGGTTGGGTGAGCAAACGCAGACCCTTTAAATTAATACTGCGTGGTACCCGTCCAATGGGTCCCAAATCTCCAGGTTCAAGGGCATCTTCCTGCATCGAAAACATGCATGAGAAACCCAGAAGATGGTACACCATGTGATGGGGAAAGGTTTCTAAAACGAACCTCATTTCTCATCCCCTTGTGCCCGGGTTCCCCATTCCAGCCACTTTACTAGCAATCTCCCTACTTGGAGCATCAGCACCTTTAACCTCCTGTTCCGTACAGGTTGCAATTTGTCCTGAGGATGAACGGGAAGATGGGGAACCAATGAGAGACTAGCTCTTGGTGTGGACACAGGCACAGGTCACTCTATTTTCCCATCAGGAATAAGAATTAACCACAGGCTCAGCCTGCCCCCCGGAACAAGAACAGGGCGTGAATCCATCATGCGCTTTTGCGGCCAGATCCCAAAAAAGCGAGTTGTAAAATGGAGGTTAAGGGCACTGCAATTCACAAACCTACAGAGTTATAAATGATAACTCTCGTCCACAAATATATTGAGGGAAGGCAAAGAAGAGGATTTGAAATCAAGGCAGAATTGCAGGAAACAGATTTCAGGAGGTAGATTCGAATCGCCTTTAAAGCACATGAAAAGCGGCAAAACGTTGACAATGATGCCCTTGGCCAAAAAGGGCATATGCGTTTTTTCCTGAATATATTCAGGAAAAAACGCATACGCACTTTTTGGCCAACCAAGCAATCTAGAAAGGCAAATCAGCGCTACAAAGAAGACTCGCTACCCATCGGTCAAAAGGGCCATGCTGAAAAACGTGTCAAAACCAGAAATGCAGGACAGGCCATGGAGAAATGGGAGCCTTGCTACACTGATGGGCGGGATGTAAATTGCCAACAGCCACTCTGGAGGAGTGTACGGTGAGTCCTGAAACATCTAAAAAACACAGCTTAGAGAGCATAGGGCACTTCCACTCATGGGGGTATAAATTGGGAAAATGAAAAATCAGCAAGACACAAGCACCCCAAAGTTTAGGGCTGCTCTGTTGACAAGGACCTCCACTTCATTCCACCTTAAATATCCCAGGAAAGAGAAAAATGGATAAAGAAGTTGTGGTCCTTATGTACAATGGAATATCACTCAGCCATGAAATCAATGTCATAAGGCTAGTAGCAGCATGATGAGTGGATTTAGGTACGACGATTCTAAGTGAAATAAGTCACACAGAAAAGGACACTTCTCATAAGGTATCACTTATAGAGGGAATGTAAAAACCGTTACACTTGAACTGAATTACAAAACAGAACAGAGTCACACATGCAGTAAACACACTATGGCTGCTTAACGGGAAAGGTGAGGTGGGGTGATACATAAAACAAGGGTTTCAAATTAGCTCAGATACCGTTCCATAAACCCAATATGTAATAGACAAGACCTACTCCTTGCTCAGAGAACTGGACTCAACACGCCCTATTCAACGCACAAGAATATATCTGACTAGTAATAATCTTAAAACCTATGTATTGATAACTCTCTATTAGTGTGTCAAGTGGGTGTAAAGCGGCATAAACACAGCAGTGAAAAGCAGCTAAACCCCATTATAAAAATAAATTACTTTTACAAACCCATGAAACAAAGACAGTGAAAGAGAGAGAAATTCTTACACAATGCGTTCAGGGGCTGTGATGCAACCTGGATTGACCATATCTAGACCCACAGCTGGATGAGACATAAGGGTGGACACTCTTGGGGCTGAGAGGTTTGGTGAGGTTGGGTGAGCAAACGCAGACCCTTTAAATTAATACTGCGTGGTACCCGTCCAATGGGTCCCAAATCTCCAGGTTCAAGGGCATCTTCCTACATCGAAAACATGCATGAGAAACCCAGAAGATGGTACACCGTGTGATGGGGAAAGGTTTCTGAAACGCACCTCATTTCTCATCTCCTTGTGCCCGGGTTCCCCATTCCAGGCACTTTACTAGCAATCTCCCTACTTGGAGCATCAGCACCTTTAACCTCCTGTTCCGTACAGGTTGCAATTTGTCCTGAGGATGAACGGGAAGACGGGGAACCAATGAGAGACTAGCTCTTGGTGTGGACACAGGCACAGGTTACTCTATTTTCCCATCAGGAAGAAGAATTAACCACAGGCTCAGCCTGCCCCCCGGAACAAGAACAGGGCGTGAATCCATCCTGCGCTTTTGCGGCCAGCTCCCAAAAAAGCGAGTTGTAAAATGGAGCTTCAGGGCACTGCAATTCACAAACCTACAGAGTTATAAATGATAACTCTCGTCCACAAATATATTGAGGGAAGGCAAAGCAGAGGATTTGAAATCAAGGCAGAATTGCAGGAAACAGATTTCAGGAGGTAGATTCGAATCGCCTTTAAAGCACATGAAAAGCGGCAAAACGTTGACAATGATGCACTTGGCCAAAAAGGGCGTATGCGTTTTTTCCTGAATATATTCAGGAAAAAACGCATACGCCCTTTTTGGCCAACCAAGCAACCTGGAAAGGCAAATCAGGGCTACAAAGAAGACTCGCTACCCATCGGTCAAAAGGGCCATGCTGAAAAACGTGTCAAAACCAGAAATGCAGGACAGGCCATGGAGAAATGGGAGCCTTGCTACACTGATGGGCGGGATGTAAATTGCCAACAGCCACTCTGGAGAAGTGTACGGTGAGTCCTGAAACATCTAAAAAACACAGTTTAGACAGCATAGGGCACTTCCACTCATGGGGGTATAAATTGGGAAAATGAAAAATCAGCAAGACACAAGCACCCCAAAGTTTAGGGCTGCTCTGTTGACAAGGACCTCCACTTCCTTCCACCTTAAATATCCCAGGAAAGAGAAAAATGGATAAAGAAGTTGTGGTCCTTATGTACAATGGAATATCACTCAGCCATGAAATCAATGTCATAAGGCTAGTAGCAGCATGATGAGTGGATTTAGGTACGACGATTCTAAGTGAAATAAGTCACACAGAAAAGGACACTTCTCATAAGGTATCACTTATAGAGGGAATGTAAAAACCGTTACACTTGAACTGAATTACAAAACAGAACAGAGTCACACATGCAGAAAACACACTATGGCTGCTTAACGGGAAAGGTGAGGTGGGGTGATACATAAAACAAGGGTTTCAAATTAGCTCAGATACCGTTCCCTAAACCCAATATGTAATAGACAAGACCTACTCCTTGCTCAGAGAACTGGACTCAACACGCCCTATTCACCGCACGAGAATATATCTGACTAGGAATAATCTTAAAACCTATGTATTGATATCTCTCTGTTAGTGTGTCAAGTGGGTGTAAAGCGGCATAAACACAGCAGTGAAAAGCAGCTAAACCCCATTATAAAAATAAATTATTTTGAAAAACCCATGAAACAAACACAGTGAAAGAGAGAGAAATTCTTACACAATGCATTCAAGGGCTGTGATGCAACCTAGATGGACCATATCTAGACCCACAGCTGGATGAGACATAAGGGTGGACACTCTTGGGGCTGAGAGGTTTGGTGAGGTTGGGTGAGCAAACGCAGACCCTTTAAAGTAATACTGCGTAGTACCCGTCCCATGGGATCCAAATCTCCAGGTTCAAGGGCATCTTCCTACATCGAAAACATGCATGAGAAACCCAGAAGATGGTACACCGTGTGATGGGGAAAGGTTTCTAAAACGAACCTCATTTCTCATCTCCTTGTGCCCGGGTTCGCCATTCCAGCTGCTTTACTAGCAATCTCCCTACTTGGAGCATCAGCACCTTTAACCTCCTGTTCCGTACAGGTTGCAATTTGTCCTGAGGATGAACGGGAAGACGGGGAACCAATGAGAGACTAGCTCTTGGTGTGGACACATGCACAGGTCACTCTATTTTCCCATCAGGAATAAGAATTAACCACAGGCTCAGCCTGCCCCCCGGAACAAGAACAGGGCGGGAATCCATCATGCGCTTTTACGGCCAGCTCCCAAAACAGCGAGTTGTAAAATGGAGGTTCAGGGCACTGCAATTCACAAACCTGCAGAGTTATAAATGATAACTCTCGTCCACAAATATATTGAGGGAAGGCAAAGAAGAGGATTTGAAATCAAGGCAGAATTGCAGGAAACAGATTTCAGGAGGTAGAGTCGAATCGCCTTTAAAGCACATGAAAAGCGGCAAAACGTTGACAATGATGCCCTTGGCCAAAAAGGGCGTATGCGTTTTTTCCTGAATATATTCAGGAAAAAACGCATACGCCCTTTTTGGCCAACCAAGCAACCTGGAAAAGCAAATCAGCGCTACAAAGAAGTCTCGCTTCCCATCGGTCAAAAGGGCCATGCTGAAAAACGTGTCAAAACCAGAAATGCATAACAGGCCATGGAGAAATGGGAGCCTTGCTACACTGATGGGCGGGATGTAAATTGCCAACAGCCACTCTGGAGGAGTGTACCGTGAGTCCTGAAACATCTAAAAAACACAGCTTAGAGAGCATAGGGCACTTCCACTCATGGGGGTATAAATTGGGAAAATGAAAAATCAGCAAGACACAAGCACCCCAAAGTTTAGGGCTGCTCTGTTGACAAGGACCTCCACTTCATTCCACCTTAAATATCCCAGGAAAGAGAAAAATGGATAAAGAAGTTGTGGTCCTTATGTACAATGGAATATCACTCAGCCATGAAATCAATGTCATAAGGCTAGTAGCAGCATGATGAGTGGATTTAGGTACGACGATTCTAAGTGAAATAAGTCACACAGAAAAGGACACTTCTCATAAGGTATCACTTATAGAGGGAATGTAAAAACCGTTACACTTGAACTGAATTACAAAACAGAACAGAGTCACACATGCAGTAAACACACTATGGCTGCTTAACGGGAAAGGTGAGGTGGGGTGATACATAAAACAAGGGTTTCAAATTAGCTCAGATACCGTTCCATAAACCCAATATGTAATAGACAAGACCTACTCCTTGCTCAGAGAACTGGACTGAACACGCCCTATTCAACGCACAAGAATATATCTGACTAGTAATAATCTTAAAACCTATTTATTGATAACTCTCTATTAGTGTGTCAAGTGGGTGTAAAGCGGCATAAACACAGCAGTGAAAAGCAGCTAAACCCCATTATAAAAATAAATTACTTTTACAAACCCATGAAACAAAGACAGTGAAAGAGAGAGAAATTCTTACACAATGCGTTCAGGGGCTGTGATGCAACCTGGATTGACCATATCTAGACCCACAGCTGGATGAGACATAAGGGTGGACACTCTTGGGGCTGAGAGGTTTGGTGAGGTTGGGTGAGCAAACGCAGACCCTTTAAATTAATACTGCGTGGTACCCGTCCAATGGGTCCCAAATCTCCAGGTTCAAGGGCATCTTCCTACATCGAAAACATGCATGAGAAACCCAGAAGATGGTACACCGTGTGATGGGGAAAGGTTTCTGAAACGCACCTCATTTCTCATCTCCTTGTGCCCGGGTTCCCCATTCCAGGCACTTTACTAGCAATCTCCCTACTTGGAGCATCAGCACCTTTAACCTCCTGTTCCGTACAGGTTGCAATTTGTCCTGAGGATGAACGGGAAGACGGGGAACCAATGAGAGACTAGCTCTTGGTGTGGACACAGGCACAGGTTACTCTATTTTCCCATCAGGAAGAAGAATTAACCACAGGCTCAGCCTGCCCCCCGGAACAAGAACAGGGCGTGAATCCATCCTGCGCTTTTGCGGCCAGCTCCCAAAAAAGCGAGTTGTAAAATGGAGCTTCAGGGCACTGCAATTCACAAACCTACAGAGTTATAAATGATAACTCTCGTCCACAAATATATTGAGGGAAGGCAAAGCAGAGGATTTGAAATCAAGGCAGAATTGCAGGAAACAGATTTCAGGAGGTAGATTCGAATCGCCTTTAAAGCACATGAAAAGCGGCAAAACGTTGACAATGATGCCCTTGGCCAAAAAGGGCGTATGCGTTTTTTCCTGAATATATTCAGGAAAAAACGCATACGCCCTTTTTGGCCAACCAAGCAACCTGGAAAGGCAAATCAGGGCTACAAAGAAGACTCGCTACCCATCGGTCAAAAGGGCCATGCTGAAAAACGTGTCAAAACCAGAAATGCAGGACAGGCCATGGAGAAATGGGAGCCTTGCTACACTGATGGGCGGGATGTAAATTGCCAACAGCCACTCTGGAGAAGTGTACGGTGAGTCCTGAAACATCTAAAAAACACAGTTTAGACAGCATAGGGCACTTCCACTCATGGGGGTATAAATTGGGAAAATGAAAAATCAGCAAGACACAAGCACCCCAAAGTTTAGGGCTGCTCTGTTGACAAGGACCTCCACTTCCTTCCACCTTAAATATCCCAGGAAAGAGAAAAATGGATAAAGAAGTTGTGGTCCTTATGTACAATGGAATATCACTCAGCCATGAAATCAATGTCATAAGGCTAGTAGCAGCATGATGAGTGGATTTAGGTACGACGATTCTAAGTGAAATAAGTCACACAGAAAAGGACACTTCTCATAAGGTATCACTTATACAGGGAATGTAAAAACCGTTACACTTGAACTGAATTACAAAACAGAACAGAGTCACACATGCAGAAAACACACTATGGCTGCTTAACGGGAAAGGTGAGGTGGGGTGATACATAAAACAAGGGTTTCAAATTAGCTCAGATACCGTTCCCTAAACCCAATATGTAATAGACAAGACCTACTCCTTGCTCAGAGAACTGGACTCAACACGCCCTATTCACCGCACGAGAATATATCTGACTAGGAATAATCTTAAAACCTATGTATTGATATCTCTCTGTTAGTGTGTCAAGTGGGTGTAAAGCGGCATAAACACAGCAGTGAAAAGCAGCTAAACCCCATTATAAAAATAAATTATTTTGAAAAACCCATGAAACAAACACAGTGAAAGAGAGAGAAATTCTTACACAATGCATTCAAGGGCTGTGATGCAACCTAGATGGACCATATCTAGACCCACAGCTGGATGAGACATAAGGGTGGACACTCTTGGGGCTGAGAGGTTTGGTGAGGTTGGGTGAGCAAACGCAGACCCTTTAAAGTAATACTGCGTAGTACCCGTCCCATGGGATCCAAATCTCCAGGTTCAAGGGCATCTTCCTACATCGAAAACATGCATGAGAAACCCAGAAGATGGTACACCGTGTGATGGGGAAAGGTTTCTAAAACGAACCTCATTTCTCATCTCCTTGTGCCCGGGTTCGCCATTCCAGCTGCTTTACTAGCAATCTCCCTACTTGGAGCATCAGCACCTTTAACCTCCTGTTCCGTACAGGTTGCAATTTGTCCTGAGGATGAACGGGAAGACGGGGAACCAATGAGAGACTAGCTCTTGGTGTGGACACATGCACAGGTCACTCTATTTTCCCATCAGGAATAAGAATTAACCACAGGCTCAGCCTGCCCCCCGGAACAAGAACAGGGCGGGAATCCATCATGCGCTTTTACGGCCAGCTCCCAAAACAGCGAGTTGTAAAATGGAGGTTCAGGGCACTGCAATTCACAAACCTGCAGAGTTATAAATGATAACTCTCGTCCACAAATATATTGAGGGAAGGCAAAGAAGAGGATTTGAAATCAAGGCAGAATTGCAGGAAACAGATTTCAGGAGGTAGATTCGAATCGCCTTTAAAGCACATGAAAAGCGGCAAAACGTTGACAATGATGCCCTTGGCCAAAAAGGGCATATGCGTTTTTTCCTGAATATATTCAGGAAAAAACGCATACGCACTTTTTGGCCAACCAAGCAATCTAGAAAGGCAAATCAGCGCTACAAAGAAGACTCGCTACCCATCGGTCAAAAGGGCCATGCTGAAAAACGTGTCAAAACCAGAAATGCAGGACAGGCCATGGAGAAATGGGAGCCTTGCTACACTGATGGGCGGGATGTAAATTGCCAACAGCCACTCTGGAGGAGTGTACGGTGAGTCCTGAAACATCTAAAAAACACAGCTTAGAGAGCATAGGGCACTTCCACTCATGGGGGTATAAATTGGGAAAATGAAAAATCAGCAAGACACAAGCACCCCAAAGTTTAGGGCTGCTCTGTTGACAAGGACCTCCACTTCATTCCACCTTAAATATCCCAGGAAAGAGAAAAATGGATAAAGAAGTTGTGGTCCTTATGTACAATGGAATATCACTCAGCCATGAAATCAATGTCATAAGGCTAGTAGCAGCATGATGAGTGGATTTAGGTACGACGATTCTAAGTGAAATAAGTCACACAGAAAAGGACACTTCTCATAAGGTATCACTTATAGAGGGAATGTAAAAACCGTTACACTTGAACTGAATTACAAAACAGAACAGAGTCACACATGCAGTAAACACACTATGGCTGCTTAACGGGAAAGGTGAGGTGGGGTGATACATAAAACAAGGGTTTCAAATTAGCTCAGATACCGTTCCATAAACCCAATATGTAATAGACAAGACCTACTCCTTGCTCAGAGAACTGGACTCAACACGCCCTATTCAACGCACAAGAATATATCTGACTAGTAATAATCTTAAAACCTATGTATTGATAACTCTCTATTAGTGTGTCAAGTGGGTGTAAAGCGGCATAAACACAGCAGTGAAAAGCAGCTAAACCCCATTATAAAAATAAATTACTTTTACAAACCCATGAAACAAAGACAGTGAAAGAGAGAGAAATTCTTACACAATGCGTTCAGGGGCTGTGATGCAACCTGGATTGACCATATCTAGACCCACAGCTGGATGAGACATAAGGGTGGACACTCTTGGGGCTGAGAGGTTTGGTGAGGTTGGGTGAGCAAACGCAGACCCTTTAAATTAATACTGCGTGGTACCCGTCCAATGGGTCCCAAATCTCCAGGTTCAAGGGCATCTTCCTACATCGAAAACATGCATGAGAAACCCAGAAGATGGTACACCGTGTGATGGGGAAAGGTTTCTGAAACGCACCTCATTTCTCATCTCCTTGTGCCCGGGTTCCCCATTCCAGGCACTTTACTAGCAATCTCCCTACTTGGAGCATCAGCACCTTTAACCTCCTGTTCCGTACAGGTTGCAATTTGTCCTGATGATGAACGGGAAGACGGGGAACCAATGAGAGACTAGCTCTTGGTGTGGACACAGGCACAGGTTACTCTATTTTCCCATCAGGAAGAAGAATTAACCACAGGCTCAGCCTGCCCCCCGGAACAAGAACAGGGCGTGAATCCATCCTGCGCTTTTGCGGCCAGCTCCCAAAAAAGCGAGTTGTAAAATGGAGCTTCAGGGCACTGCAATTCACAAACCTACAGAGTTATAAATGATAACTCTCGTCCACAAATATATTGAGGGAAGGCAAAGCAGAGGATTTGAAATCAAGGCAGAATTGCAGGAAACAGATTTCAGGAGGTAGATTCGAATCGCCTTTAAAGCACATGAAAAGCGGCAAAACGTTGACAATGATGCCCTTGGCCAAAAAGGGCGTATGCGTTTTTTCCTGAATATATTCAGGAAAAAACGCATACGCCCTTTTTGGCCAACCAAGCAACCTGGAAAGGCAAATCAGGGCTACAAAGAAGACTCGCTACCCATCGGTCAAAAGGGCCATGCTGAAAAACGTGTCAAAACCAGAAATGCAGGACAGGCCATGGAGAAATGGGAGCCTTGCTACACTGATGGGCGGGATGTAAATTGCCAACAGCCACTCTGGAGAAGTGTACGGTGAGTCCTGAAACATCTAAAAAACACAGTTTAGACAGCATAGGGCACTTCCACTCATGGGGGTATAAATTGGGAAAATGAAAAATCAGCAAGACACAAGCACCCCAAAGTTTAGGGCTGCTCTGTTGACAAGGACCTCCACTTCCTTCCACCTTAAATATCCCAGGAAAGAGAAAAATGGATAAAGAAGTTGTGGTCCTTATGTACAATGGAATATCACTCAGCCATGAAATCAATGTCATAAGGCTAGTAGCAGCATGATGAGTGGATTTAGGTACGACGATTCTAAGTGAAATAAGTCACACAGAAAAGGACACTTCTCATAAGGTATCACTTATACAGGGAATGTAAAAACCGTTACACTTGAACTGAATTACAAAACAGAACAGAGTCACACATGCAGAAAACACACTATGGCTGCTTAACGGGAAAGGTGAGGTGGGGTGATACATAAAACAAGGGTTTCAAATTAGCTAAGATACCGTTCCATAAACCCAATATGTAATAGACAAGACCTACTCCTTGCTCAGAGAACTGGACTCAACACTCCCTATTCACCGCACAAGAATATATATGACTAGTAATAATCTTAAAACCTATGTATTGATATCTCTCTATTAGTGTGTCAAGTGGGTGTAAAGTGGCATAAACACAGCAGTGAAAAGCAGCTAAACCCCATTATAAAAATAAATTACTTTGAAAAACCCATGAAACAAAGACAGTGAAAGAGAGCGAAATTCTTACACAATGCGTTCAGGGGCTGTGATGCAACCTGGATTGACCATATCTAGACCCACAGCTGGATGAGACATAAGGGTGGACACTCTTGGGGCTGAGAGGTTTGGTGAGGTTGGGTGAGCAAACGCAGACCCTTTAAATTAATACTGCGTGGTACCCGTCCAATGGGTCCCAAATCTCCAGGTTCAAAGGCATCTTCCTGCATCGAAAACATGCATGAGAAACCCAGAAGATGGTACACCATGTGATGGGGAAAGGTTTCTAAAACGAACCTCATTTCTCATCCCCTTGTGCCCGGGTTCCCCATTCCAGCCACTTTACTAGCAATCTCCCTACTTGGAGCATCAGCACCTTTAACCTCCTGTTCCGTACAGGTTGCAATTTGTCCTGAGGATGAACGGGAAGATGGGGAACCAATGAGAGACTAGCTCTTGGTGTGGACACAGGCACAGGTCACTCTATTTTCCCATCAGGAATAAGAATTAACCACAGGCTCAGCCTGCCCCCCGGAACAAGAACAGGGCGTGAATCCATCATGCGCTTTTGCGGCCAGATCCCAAAAAAGCGAGTTGTAAAATGGAGGTTCAGGGCACTGCAATTCACAAACCTACAGAGTTATAAATGATAACTCTCGTCCACAAATATATTGAGGGAAGGCAAAGAAGAGGATTTGAAATCAAGGCAGAATTGCAGGAAACAGATTTCAGGAGGTAGATTCGAATCGCCTTTAAAGCACATGAAAAGCGGCAAAACGTTGACAATGATGCCCTTGGCCAAAAAGGGCATATGCGTTTTTTCCTGAATATATTCAGGAAAAAACGCATACGCACTTTTTGGCCAACCAAGCAATCTAGAAAGGCAAATCAGCGCTACAAAGAAGACTCGCTACCCATCGGTCAAAAGGGCCATGCTGAAAAACGTGTCAAAACCAGAAATGCAGGACAGGCCATGGAGAAATGGGAGCCTTGCTACACTGATGGGCGGGATGTAAATTGCCAACAGCCACTCTGGAGGAGTGTACGGTGAGTCCTGAAACATCTAAAAAACACAGCTTAGAGAGCATAGGGCACTTCCACTCATGGGGGTATAAATTGGGAAAATGAAAAATCAGCAAGACACAAGCACCCCAAAGTTTAGGGCTGCTCTGTTGACAAGGACCTCCACTTCATTCCACCTTAAATATCCCAGGAAAGAGAAAAATGGATAAAGAAGTTGTGGTCCTTATGTACAATGGAATATCACTCAGCCATGAAATCAATGTCATAAGGCTAGTAGCAGCATGATGAGTGGATTTAGGTACGACGATTCTAAGTGAAATAAGTCACACAGAAAAGGACACTTCTCATAAGGTATCACTTATAGAGGGAATGTAAAAACCGTTACACTTGAACTGAATTACAAAACAGAACAGAGTCACACATGCAGTAAACACACTATGGCTGCTTAACGGGAAAGGTGAGGTGGGGTGATACATAAAACAAGGGTTTCAAATTAGCTCAGATACCGTTCCATAAACCCAATATGTAATAGACAAGACCTACTCCTTGCTCAGAGAACTGGACTCAACACGCCCTATTCAACGCACAAGAATATATCTGACTAGTAATAATCTTAAAACCTATGTATTGATAACTCTCTATTAGTGTGTCAAGTGGGTGTAAAGCGGCATAAACACAGCAGTGAAAAGCAGCTAAACCCCATTATAAAAATAAATTACTTTTACAAACCCATGAAACAAAGACAGTGAAAGAGAGAGAAATTCTTACACAATGCGTTCAGGGGCTGTGATGCAACCTGGATTGACCATATCTAGACCCACAGCTGGATGAGACATAAGGGTGGACACTCTTGGGGCTGAGAGGTTTGGTGAGGTTGGGTGAGCAAACGCAGACCCTTTAAATTAATACTGCGTGGTACCCGTCCAATGGGTCCCAAATCTCCAGGTTCAAGGGCATCTTCCTACATCGAAAACATGCATGAGAAACCCAGAAGATGGTACACCGTGTGATGGGGAAAGGT
Source organism: Balaenoptera borealis (assembly GCF_965194805.1). Taxonomy (NCBI): domain Eukaryota; kingdom Metazoa; phylum Chordata; class Mammalia; order Artiodactyla; family Balaenopteridae; genus Balaenoptera; species Balaenoptera borealis. Next base: position 47,454 of record NW_028122325.1, read on the forward strand.
TTCTGAAACGCACCTCATTTCTCATCTCCTTGTGCCCGGGTTCCCCATTCCAGGCACTTTACTAGCAATCTCCCTACTTGGAGCATCAGCACCTTTAACCTCCTGTTCCGTACAGGTTGCAATTTGTCCTGAGGATGAACGGGAAGACGGGGAACCAATGAGAGACTAGCTCTTGGTGTGGACACAGGCACAGGTTACTCTATTTTCCCATCAGGAAGAAGAATTAACCACAGGCTCAGCCTGCCCCCCGGAACAAGAACAGGGCGTGAATCCATCCTGCGCTTTTGCGGCCAGCTCCCAAAAAAGCGAGTTGTAAAATGGAGCTTCAGGGCACTGCAATTCACAAACCTACAGAGTTATAAATGATAACTCTCGTCCACAAATATATTGAGGGAAGGCAAAGCAGAGGATTTGAAATCAAGGCAGAATTGCAGGAAACAGATTTCAGGAGGTAGATTCGAATCGCCTTTAAAGCACATGAAAAGCGGCAAAACGTTGACAATGATGCCCTTGGCCAAAAAGGGCGTATGCGTTTTTTCCTGAATATATTCAGGAAAAAACGCATACGCCCTTTTTGGCCAACCAAGCAACCTGGAAAGGCAAATCAGGGCTACAAAGAAGACTCGCTACCCATCGGTCAAAAGGGCCATGCTGAAAAACGTGTCAAAACCAGAAATGCAGGACAGGCCATGGAGAAATGGGAGCCTTGCTACACTGATGGGCGGGATGTAAATTGCCAACAGCCACTCTGGAGAAGTGTACGGTGAGTCCTGAAACATCTAAAAAACACAGTTTAGACAGCATAGGGCACTTCCACTCATGGGGGTATAAATTGGGAAAATGAAAAATCAGCAAGACACAAGCACCCCAAAGTTTAGGGCTGCTCTGTTGACAAGGACCTCCACTTCCTTCCACCTTAAATATCCCAGGAAAGAGAAAAATGGATAAAGAAGTTGTGGTCCTTATGTACAATGGAATATCACTCAGCCATGAAATCAATGTCATAAGGCTAGTAGCAGCATGATGAGTGGATTTAGGTACGACGATTCTAAGTGAAATAAGTCACACAGAAAAGGACACTTCTCATAAGGTATCACTTATAGAGGGAATGTAAAAACCGTTACACTTGAACTGAATTACAAAACAGAACAGAGTCACACATGCAGAAAACACACTATGGCTGCTTAACGGGAAAGGTGAGGTGGGGTGATACATAAAACAAGGGTTTCAAATTAGCTCAGATACCGTTCCCTAAACCCAATATGTAATAGACAAGACCTACTCCTTGCTCAGAGAACTGGACTCAACACGCCCTATTCACCGCACGAGAATATATCTGACTAGGAATAATCTTAAAACCTATGTATTGATATCTCTCTGTTAGTGTGTCAAGTGGGTGTAAAGCGGCATAAACACAGCAGTGAAAAGCAGCTAAACCCCATTATAAAAATAAATTATTTTGAAAAACCCATGAAACAAACACAGTGAAAGAGAGAGAAATTCTTACACAATGCATTCAAGGGCTGTGATGCAACCTAGATGGACCATATCTAGACCCACAGCTGGATGAGACATAAGGGTGGACACTCTTGGGGCTGAGAGGTTTGGTGAGGTTGGGTGAGCAAACGCAGACCCTTTAAAGTAATACTGCGTAGTACCCGTCCCATGGGATCCAAATCTCCAGGTTCAAGGGCATCTTCCTACATCGAAAACATGCATGAGAAACCCAGAAGATGGTACACCGTGTGATGGGGAAAGGTTTCTAAAACGAACCTCATTTCTCATCTCCTTGTGCCCGGGTTCGCCATTCCAGCTGCTTTACTAGCAATCTCCCTACTTGGAGCATCAGCACCTTTAACCTCCTGTTCCGTACAGGTTGCAATTTGTCCTGAGGATGAACGGGAAGACGGGGAACCAATGAGAGACTAGCTCTTGGTGTGGACACATGCACAGGTCACTCTATTTTCCCATCAGGAATAAGAATTAACCACAGGCTCAGCCTGCCCCCCGGAACAAGAACAGGGCGGGAATCCATCATGCGCTTTTACGGCCAGCTCCCAAAACAGCGAGTTGTAAAATGGAGGTTCAGGGCACTGCAATTCACAAACCTGCAGAGTTATAAATGATAACTCTCGTCCACAAATATATTGAGGGAAGGCAAAGAAGAGGATTTGAAATCAAGGCAGAATTGCAGGAAACAGATTTCAGGAGGTAGAGTCGAATCGCCTTTAAAGCACATGAAAAGCGGCAAAACGTTGACAATGATGCCCTTGGCCAAAAAGGGCGTATGCGTTTTTTCCTGAATATATTCAGGAAAAAACGCATACGCCCTTTTTGGCCAACCAAGCAACCTGGAAAGGCAAATCAGGGCTACAAAGAAGACTCGCTACCCATCGGTCAAAAGGGCCATGCTGAAAAACGTGTCAAAACCAGAAATGCAGGACAGGCCATGGAGAAATGGGAGCCTTGCTACACTGATGGGCGGGATGTAAATTGCCAACAGCCACTCTGGAGAAGTGTACGGTGAGTCCTGAAACATCTAAAAAACACAGTTTAGACAGCATAGGGCACTTCCACTCATGGGGGTATAAATTGGGAAAATGAAAAATCAGCAAGACACAAGCACCCCAAAGTTTAGGGCTGCTCTGTTGACAAGGACCTCCACTTCCTTCCACCTTAAATATCCCAGGAAAGAGAAAAATGGATAAAGAAGTTGTGGTCCTTATGTACAATGGAATATCACTCAGCCATGAAATCAATGTCATAAGGCTAGTAGCAGCATGATGAGTGGATTTAGGTACGACGATTCTAAGTGAAATAAGTCACACAGAAAAGGACACTTCTCATAAGGTATCACTTATAGAGGGAATGTAAAAACCGTTACACTTGAACTGAATTACAAAACAGAACAGAGTCACACATGCAGAAAACACACTATGGCTGCTTAACGGGAAAGGTGAGGTGGGGTGATACATAAAACAAGGGTTTCAAATTAGCTCAGATACCGTTCCCTAAACCCAATATGTAATAGACAAGACCTACTCCTTGCTCAGAGAACTGGACTCAACACGCCCTATTCACCGCACGAGAATATATCTGACTAGGAATAATCTTAAAACCTATGTATTGATATCTCTCTGTTAGTGTGTCAAGTGGGTGTAAAGCGGCATAAACACAGCAGTGAAAAGCAGCTAAACCCCATTATAAAAATAAATTATTTTGAAAAACCCATGAAACAAACACAGTGAAAGAGAGAGAAATTCTTACACAATGCATTCAAGGGCTGTGATGCAACCTAGATGGACCATATCTAGACCCACAGCTGGATGAGACATAAGGGTGGACACTCTTGGGGCTGAGAGGTTTGGTGAGGTTGGGTGAGCAAACGCAGACCCTTTAAAGTAATACTGCGTAGTACCCGTCCCATGGGATCCAAATCTCCAGGTTCAAGGGCATCTTCCTACATCGAAAACATGCATGAGAAACCCAGAAGATGGTACACCGTGTGATGGGGAAAGGTTTCTAAAACGAACCTCATTTCTCATCTCCTTGTGCCCGGGTTCGCCATTCCAGCTGCTTTACTAGCAATCTCCCTACTTGGAGCATCAGCACCTTTAACCTCCTGTTCCGTACAGGTTGCAATTTGTCCTGAGGATGAACGGGAAGACGGGGAACCAATGAGAGACTAGCTCTTGGTGTGGACACATGCACAGGTCACTCTATTTTCCCATCAGGAATAAGAATTAACCACAGGCTCAGCCTGCCCCCCGGAACAAGAACAGGGCGGGAATCCATCATGCGCTTTTACGGCCAGCTCCCAAAACAGCGAGTTGTAAAATGGAGGTTCAGGGCACTGCAATTCACAAACCTGCAGAGTTATAAATGATAACTCTCGTCCACAAATATATTGAGGGAAGGCAAAGAAGAGGATTTGAAATCAAGGCAGAATTGCAGGAAACAGATTTCAGGAGGTAGAGTCGAATCGCCTTTAAAGCACATGAAAAGCGGCAAAACGTTGACAATGATGCCCTTGGCCAAAAAGGGCGTATGCGTTTTTTCCTGAATATATTCAGGAAAAAACGCATACGCCCTTTTTGGCCAACCAAGCAACCTGGAAAAGCAAATCAGCGCTACAAAGAAGTCTCGCTTCCCATCGGTCAAAAGGGCCATGCTGAAAAACATGTCAAAACCAGAAATGCATAACAGGCCATGGAGAAATGGGAGCCTTGCTACACTGATGGGCGGGATGTAAATTGCCAACAGCCACTCTGGAGGAGTGTACGGTGAGTCCTGAAACATCTAAAAAACACAGCTTAGAGAGCATAGGGCACTTCCACTCATGGGGGTATAAATTGGGAAAATGAAAAATCAGCAAGACACAAGCACCCCAAAGTTTAGGGCTGCTCTGTTGACAAGGACCTCCACTTCATTCCACCTTAAATATCCCAGGAAAGAGAAAAATGGATAAAGAAGTTGTGGTCCTTATGTACAATGGAATATCACTCAGCCATGAAATCAATGTCATAAGGCTAGTAGCAGCATGATGAGTGGATTTAGGTACGACGATTCTAAGTGAAATAAGTCACACAGAAAAGGACACTTCTCATAAGGTATCACTTATACAGGGAATGTAAAAACCGTTACACTTGAACTGAATTACAAAACAGAACAGAGTCACACATGCAGTAAACACACTATGGCTGCTTAACGGGAAAGGTGAGGTGGGGTGATACATAAAACAAGGGTTTCAAATTAGCTCAGATACCGTTCCATAAACCCAATATGTAATAGACAAGACCTACTCCTTGCTCAGAGAACTGGACTCAACACGCCCTATTCAACGCACAAGAATATATCTGACTAGTAATAATCTTAAAACCTATGTATTGATAACTCTCTATTAGTGTGTCAAGTGGGTGTAAAGCGGCATAAACACAGCAGTGAAAAGCAGCTAAACCCCATTATAAAAATAAATTACTTTTACAAACCCATGAAACAAAGACAGTGAAAGAGAGAGAAATTCTTACACAATGCGTTCAGGGGCTGTGATGCAACCTGGATTGACCATATCTAGACCCACAGCTGGATGAGACATAAGGGTGGACACTCTTGGGGCTGAGAGGTTTGGTGAGGTTGGGTGAGCAAACGCAGACCCTTTAAATTAATACTGCGTGGTACCCGTCCAATGGGTCCCAAATCTCCAGGTTCAAGGGCATCTTCCTGCATCGAAAACATGCATGAGAAACCCAGAAGATGGTACACCGTGTGATGGGGAAAGGTTTCTGAAACGCACCTCATTTCTCATCTCCTTGTGCCCGGGTTCCCCATTCCAGGCACTTTACTAGCAATCTCCCTACTTGGAGCATCAGCACCTTTAACCTCCTGTTCCGTACAGGTTGCAATTTGTCCTGAGGATGAACGGGAAGACGGGGAACCAATGAGAGACTAGCTCTTGGTGTGGACACAGGCACAGGTTACTCTATTTTCCCATCAGGAAGAGGAATTAACCACAGGCTCAGCCTGCCCCCCGGAACAAGAACAGGGCGTGAATCCATCCTGCGCTTTTGCGGCCAGCTCCCAAAAAAGCGAGTTGTAAAATGGAGCTTCAGGGCACTGCAATTCACAAACCTACAGAGTTATAAATGATAACTCTCGTCCACAAATATATTGAGGGAAGGCAAAGCAGAGGATTTGAAATCAAGGCAGAATTGCAGGAAACAGATTTCAGGAGGTAGATTAGAATCGCCTTTAAAGCACATGAAAAGCGGCAAAACGTTGACAATGATGCCCTTGGCCAAAAAGGGCGTATGCGTTTTTTCCTGAATATATTCAGGAAAAAACGCATACGCCCTTTTTGGCCAACCAAGCAACCTGGAAAGGCAAATCAGGGCTACAAAGAAGACTCGCTACCCATCGGTCAAAAGGGCCATGCTGAAAAACGTGTCAAAACCAGAAATGCAGGACAGGCCATGGAGAAATGGGAGCCTTGCTACACTGATGGGCGGGATGTAAATTGCCAACAGCCACTCTGGAGAAGTGTACGGTGAGTCCTGAAACATCTAAAAAACACAGTTTAGACAGCATAGGGCACTTCCACTCATGGGGGTATAAATTGGGAAAATGAAAAATCAGCAAGACACAAGCACCCCAAAGTTTAGGGCTGCTCTGTTGACAAGGACCTCCACTTCCTTCCACCTTAAATATCCCAGGAAAGAGAAAAATGGATAAAGAAGTTGTGGTCCTTATGTACAATGGAATATCACTCAGCCATGAAATCAATGTCATAAGGCTAGTAGCAGCATGATGAGTGGATTTAGGTACGACGATTCTAAGTGAAATAAGTCACACAGAAAAGGACACTTCTCATAAGGTATCACTTATACAGGGAATGTAAAAACCGTTACACTTGAACTGAATTACAAAACAGAACAGAGTCACACATGCAGAAAACACACTATGGCTGCTTAACGGGAAAGGTGAGGTGGGGTGATACATAAAACAAGGGTTTCAAATTAGCTAAGATACCGTTCCATAAACCCAATATGTAATAGACAAGACCTACTCCTTGCTCAGAGAACTGGACTCAACACTCCCTATTCACCGCACAAGAATATATATGACTAGTAATAATCTTAAAACCTATGTATTGATATCTCTCTATTAGTGTGTCAAGTGGGTGTAAAGTGGCATAAACACAGCAGTGAAAAGCAGCTAAACCCCATTATAAAAATAAATTACTTTGAAAAACCCATGAAACAAAGACAGTGAAAGAGAGCGAAATTCTTACACAATGCGTTCAGGGGCTGTGATGCAACCTGGATTGACCATATCTAGACCCACAGCTGGATGAGACATAAGGGTGGACACTCTTGGGGCTGAGAGGTTTGGTGAGGTTGGGTGAGCAAACGCAGACCCTTTAAATTAATACTGCGTGGTACCCGTCCAATGGGTCCCAAATCTCCAGGTTCAAGGGCATCTTCCTACATCGAAAACATGCATGAGAAACCCAGAAGATGGTACACCGTGTGATGGGGAAAGGTTTCTGAAACGCACCTCATTTCTCATCTCCTTGTGCCCGGGTTCCCCATTCCAGGCACTTTACTAGCAATCTCCCTACTTGGAGCATCAGCACCTTTAACCTCCTGTTCCGTACAGGTTGCAATTTGTCCTGAGGATGAACGGGAAGACGGGGAACCAATGAGAGACTAGCTCTTGGTGTGGACACAGGCACAGGTTACTCTATTTTCCCATCAGGAAGAAGAATTAACCACAGGCTCAGCCTGCCCCCCGGAACAAGAACAGGGCGTGAATCCATCCTGCGCTTTTGCGGCCAGCTCCCAAAAAAGCGAGTTGTAAAATGGAGCTTCAGGGCACTGCAATTCACAAACCTACAGAGTTATAAATGATAACTCTCGTCCACAAATATATTGAGGGAAGGCAAAGCAGAGGATTTGAAATCAAGGCAGAATTGCAGGAAACAGATTTCAGGAGGTAGATTCGAATCGCCTTTAAAGCACATGAAAAGCGGCAAAACGTTGACAATGATGCCCTTGGCCAAAAAGGGCGTATGCGTTTTTTCCTGAATATATTCAGGAAAAAACGCATACGCCCTTTTTGGCCAACCAAGCAACCTGGAAAGGCAAATCAGGGCTACAAAGAAGACTCGCTACCCATCGGTCAAAAGGGCCATGCTGAAAAACGTGTCAAAACCAGAAATGCAGGACAGGCCATGGAGAAATGGGAGCCTTGCTACACTGATGGGCGGGATGTAAATTGCCAACAGCCACTCTGGAGAAGTGTACGGTGAGTCCTGAAACATCTAAAAAACACAGTTTAGACAGCATAGGGCACTTCCACTCATGGGGGTATAAATTGGGAAAATGAAAAATCAGCAAGACACAAGCACCCCAAAGTTTAGGGCTGCTCTGTTGACAAGGACCTCCACTTCCTTCCACCTTAAATATCCCAGGAAAGAGAAAAATGGATAAAGAAGTTGTGGTCCTTATGTACAATGGAATATCACTCAGCCATGAAATCAATGTCATAAGGCTAGTAGCAGCATGATGAGTGGATTTAGGTACGACGATTCTAAGTGAAATAAGTCACACAGAAAAGGACACTTCTCATAAGGTATCACTTATAGAGGGAATGTAAAAACCGTTACACTTGAACTGAATTACAAAACAGAACAGAGTCACACATGCAGAAAACACACTATGGCTGCTTAACGGGAAAGGTGAGGTGGGGTGATACATAAAACAAGGGTTTCAAATTAGCTCAGATACCGTTCCCTAAACCCAATATGTAATAGACAAGACCTACTCCTTGCTCAGAGAACTGGACTCAACACGCCCTATTCACCGCACGAGAATATATCTGACTAGGAATAATCTTAAAACCTATGTATTGATATCTCTCTGTTAGTGTGTCAAGTGGGTGTAAAGCGGCATAAACACAGCAGTGAAAAGCAGCTAAACCCCATTATAAAAATAAATTATTTTGAAAAACCCATGAAACAAACACAGTGAAAGAGAGAGAAATTCTTACACAATGCATTCAAGGGCTGTGATGCAACCTAGATGGACCATATCTAGACCCACAGCTGGATGAGACATAAGGGTGGACACTCTTGGGGCTGAGAGGTTTGGTGAGGTTGGGTGAGCAAACGCAGACCCTTTAAAGTAATACTGCGTAGTACCCGTCCCATGGGATCCAAATCTCCAGGTTCAAGGGCATCTTCCTACATCGAAAACATGCATGAGAAACCCAGAAGATGGTACACCGTGTGATGGGGAAAGGTTTCTAAAACGAACCTCATTTCTCATCTCCTTGTGCCCGGGTTCGCCATTCCAGCTGCTTTACTAGCAATCTCCCTACTTGGAGCATCAGCACCTTTAACCTCCTGTTCCGTACAGGTTGCAATTTGTCCTGAGGATGAACGGGAAGACGGGGAACCAATGAGAGACTAGCTCTTGGTGTGGACACATGCACAGGTCACTCTATTTTCCCATCAGGAATAAGAATTAACCACAGGCTCAGCCTGCCCCCCGGAACAAGAACAGGGCGGGAATCCATCATGCGCTTTTACGGCCAGCTCCCAAAACAGCGAGTTGTAAAATGGAGGTTCAGGGCACTGCAATTCACAAACCTGCAGAGTTATAAATGATAACTCTCGTCCACAAATATATTGAGGGAAGGCAAAGAAGAGGATTTGAAATCAAGGCAGAATTGCAGGAAACAGATTTCAGGAGGTAGAGTCGAATCGCCTTTAAAGCACATGAAAAGCGGCAAAACGTTGACAATGATGCCCTTGGCCAAAAAGGGCGTATGCGTTTTTTCCTGAATATATTCAGGAAAAAACGCATACGCCCTTTTTGGCCAACCAAGCAACCTGGAAAGGCAAATCAGGGCTACAAAGAAGACTCGCTACCCATCGGTCAAAAGGGCCATGCTGAAAAACGTGTCAAAACCAGAAATGCAGGACAGGCCATGGAGAAATGGGAGCCTTGCTACACTGATGGGCGGGATGTAAATTGCCAACAGCCACTCTGGAGAAGTGTACGGTGAGTCCTGAAACATCTAAAAAACACAGTTTAGACAGCATAGGGCACTTCCACTCATGGGGGTATAAATTGGGAAAATGAAAAATCAGCAAGACACAAGCACCCCAAAGTTTAGGGCTGCTCTGTTGACAAGGACCTCCACTTCATTCCACCTTAAATATCCCAGGAAAGAGAAAAATGGATAAAGAAGTTGTGGTCCTTATGTACAATGGAATATCACTCAGCCATGAAATCAATGTCATAAGGTTAGTAGCAGCATGATGAGTGGATTTAGGTACGACGATTCTAAGTGAAATAAGTCACACAGAAAAGGACACTTCTCATAAGGTATCACTGATAGAGGGAATGTAAAAACCGTTACACTTGAACTGAATTACAAAACAGAACAGAGTCACACATGCAGAAAACACACTATGGCTGCTTAACGGGAAAGGTGAGGTGGGGTGATACATAAAACAAGGGTATCAAATTACCTCAGATACCGTTCCATAAACCCAATATGTAGTAGACAAGACCTACTCCTTGCTCAGAGAACTGGACTCAACACGCCCTATTCACCGCACAAGAATATATCTGACTAGTAATAATCTTAAAACCTATGTATTGATAACTCTCTATTAGTGTGTCAAGTGGGTGTAAAGCGGCATAAACACAGCAGTGAAAAGCAGCTAAACCCCATTATAAAAATAAATTACTTTTACAAACCCATGAAACAAAGACAGTGAAAGAGAGAGAAATTCTTACACAATGCGTTCAGGGGCTGTGATGCAACCTGGATTGACCATATCTAGACCCACAGCTGGATGAGACATAAGGGTGGATACTCTTGGGGCTGAGAGGTTTGGTGAGGTTGGGTGAGCAAACGCAGACCCTTTAAATTAATACTGCGTGGTACCCGTCCAATGGGTCCCAAATCTCCAGGTTCAAGGGCATCTTCCTACATCGAAAACATGCATGAGAAACCCAGAAGATGGTACACCGTGTGATGGGGAAAGGTTTCTGAAACGCACCTCATTTCTCATCTCCTTGTGCCCGGGTTCCCCATTCCAGGCACTTTACTAGCAATCTCCCTACTTGGAGCATCAGCACCTTTAACCTCCTGTTCCGTACAGGTTGCAATTTGTCCTGAGGATGAACGGGAAGACGGGGAACCAATGAGAGACTAGCTCTTGGTGTGGACACAGGCACAGGTTACTCTATTTTCCCATCAGGAAGAAGAATTAACCACAGGCTCAGCCTGCCCCCCGGAACAAGAACAGGGCGTGAATCCATCCTGCGCTTTTGCGGCCAGCTCCCAAAAAAGCGAGTTGTAAAATGGAGCTTCAGGGCACTGCAATTCACAAACCTACAGAGTTATAAATGATAACTCTCGTCCACAAATATATTGAGGGAAGGCAAAGCAGAGGATTTGAAATCAAGGCAGAATTGCAGGAAACAGATTTCAGGAGGTAGATTCGAATCGCCTTTAAAGCACATGAAAAGCGGCAAAACGTTGACAATGATGCCCTTGGCCAAAAAGGGCGTATGCGTTTTTTCCTGAATATATTCAGGAAAAAACGCATACGCCCTTTTTGGCCAACCAAGCAACCTGGAAAGGCAAATCAGGGCTACAAAGAAGACTCGCTACCCATCGGTCAAAAGGGCCATGCTGAAAAACGTGTCAAAACCAGAAATGCAGGACAGGCCATGGAGAAATGGGAGCCTTGCTACACTGATGGGCGGGATGTAAATTGCCAACAGCCACTCTGGAGAAGTGTACGGTGAGTCCTGAAACATCTAAAAAACACAGTTTAGACAGCATAGGGCACTTCCACTCATGGGGGTATAAATTGGGAAAATGAAAAATCAGCAAGACACAAGCACCCCAAAGTTTAGGGCTGCTCTGTTGACAAGGACCTCCACTTCCTTCCACCTTAAATATCCCAGGAAAGAGAAAAATGGATAAAGAAGTTGTGGTCCTTATGTACAATGGAATATCACTCAGCCATGAAATCAATGTCATAAGGCTAGTAGCAGCATGATGAGTGGATTTAGGTACGACGATTCTAAGTGAAATAAGTCACACAGAAAAGGACACTTCTCATAAGGTATCACTTATACAGGGAATGTAAAAACCGTTACACTTGAACTGAATTACAAAACAGAACAGAGTCACACATGCAGAAAACACACTATGGCTGCTTAACGGGAAAGGTGAGGTGGGGTGATACATAAAACAAGGGTTTCAAATTAGCTAAGATACCGTTCCATAAACCCAATATGTAATAGACAAGACCTACTCCTTGCTCAGAGAACTGGACTCAACACTCCCTATTCACCGCACAAGAATATATATGACTAGTAATAATCTTAAAACCTATGTATTGATATCTCTCTATTAGTGTGTCAAGTGGGTGTAAAGTGGCATAAACACAGCAGTGAAAAGCAGCTAAACCCCATTATAAAAATAAATTACTTTGAAAAACCCATGAAACAAAGACAGTGAAAGAGAGCGAAATTCTTACACAATGCGTTCAGGGGCTGTGATGCAACCTGGATTGACCATATCTAGACCCACAGCTGGATGAGACATAAGGGTGGACACTCTTGGGGCTGAGAGGTTTGGTGAGGTTGGGTGAGCAAACGCAGACCCTTTAAATTAATACTGCGTGGTACCCGTCCAATGGGTCCCAAATCTCCAGGTTCAAGGGCATCTTCCTGCATCGAAAACATGCATGAGAAACCCAGAAGATGGTACACCATGTGATGGGGAAAGGTTTCTAAAACGAACCTCATTTCTCATCCCCTTGTGCCCGGGTTCCCCATTCCAGCCACTTTACTAGCAATCTCCCTACTTGGAGCATCAGCACCTTTAACCTCCTGTTCCGTACAGGTTGCAATTTGTCCTGAGGATGAACGGGAAGATGGGGAACCAATGAGAGACTAGCTCTTGGTGTGGACACAGGCACAGGTCACTCTATTTTCCCATCAGGAATAAGAATTAACCACAGGCTCAGCCTGCCCCCCGGAACAAGAACAGGGCGTGAATCCATCATGCGCTTTTGCGGCCAGATCCCAAAAAAGCGAGTTGTAAAATGGAGGTTCAGGGCACTGCAATTCACAAACCTGCAGAGTTATAAATGATAACTCTCGTCCACAAATATATTGAGGGAAGGCAAAGCAGAGGATTTGAAATCAAGGCAGAATTGCAGGAAACAGATTTCAGGAGGTAGATTCGAATCGCCTTTAAAGCACATGAAAAGCGGCAAAACGTTGACAATGATGCCCTTGGCCAAAAAGGGCATATGCGTTTTTTCCTGAATATATTCAGGAAAAAACGCATACGCACTTTTTGGCCAACCAAGCAATCTAGAAAGGCAAATCAGCGCTACAAAGAAGACTCGCTACCCATCGGTCAAAAGGGCCATGCTGAAAAACGTGTCAAAACCAGAAATGCAGGACAGGCCATGGAGAAATGGGAGCCTTGCTACACTGATGGGCGGGATGTAAATTGCCAACAGCCACTCTGGAGGAGTGTACGGTGAGTCCTGAAACATCTAAAAAACACAGCTTAGAGAGCATAGGGCACTTCCACTCATGGGGGTATAAATTGGGAAAATGAAAAATCAGCAAGACACAAGCACCCCAAAGTTTAGGGCTGCTCTGTTGACAAGGACCTCCACTTCATTCCACCTTAAATATCCCAGGAAAGAGAAAAATGGATAAAGAAGTTGTGGTCCTTATGTACAATGGAATATCACTCAGCCATGAAATCAATGTCATAAGGCTAGTAGCAGCATGATGAGTGGATTTAGGTACGACGATTCTAAGTGAAATAAGTCACACAGAAAAGGACACTTCTCATAAGGTATCACTTATAGAGGGAATGTAAAAACCGTTACACTTGAACTGAATTACAAAACAGAACAGAGTCACACATGCAGTAAACACACTATGGCTGCTTAACGGGAAAGGTGAGGTGGGGTGATACATAAAACAAGGGTTTCAAATTAGCTCAGATACCGTTCCATAAACCCAATATGTAATAGACAAGACCTACTCCTTGCTCAGAGAACTGGACTCAACACGCCCTATTCAACGCACAAGAATATATCTGACTAGTAATAATCTTAAAACCTATGTATTGATAACTCTCTATTAGTGTGTCAAGTGGGTGTAAAGCGGCATAAACACAGCAGTGAAAAGCAGCTAAACCCCATTATAAAAATAAATTACTTTTACAAACCCATGAAACAAAGACAGTGAAAGAGAGAGAAATTCTTACACAATGCGTTCAGGGGCTGTGATGCAACCTGGATTGACCATATCTAGACCCACAGCTGGATGAGACATAAGGGTGGACACTCTTGGGGCTGAGAGGTTTGGTGAGGTTGGGTGAGCAAACGCAGACCCTTTAAATTAATACTGCGTGGTACCCGTCCAATGGGTCCCAAATCTCCAGGTTCAAGGGCATCTTCCTACATCGAAAACATGCATGAGAAACCCAGAAGATGGTACACCGTGTGATGGGGAAAGGTTTCTGAAACGCACCTCATTTCTCATCTCCTTGTGCCCGGGTTCCCCATTCCAGGCACTTTACTAGCAATCTCCCTACTTGGAGCATCAGCACCTTTAACCTCCTGTTCCGTACAGGTTGCAATTTGTCCTGAGGATGAACGGGAAGACGGGGAACCAATGAGAGACTAGCTCTTGGTGTGGACACAGGCACAGGTTACTCTATTTTCCCATCAGGAAGAAGAATTAACCACAGGCTCAGCCTGCCCCCCAGAACAAGAACAGGGCGTGAATCCATCCTGCGCTTTTGCGGCCAGCTCCCAAAAAAGCGAGTTGTAAAATGGAGCTTCAGGGCACTGCAATTCACAAACCTACAGAGTTATAAATGATAACTCTCGTCCACAAATATATTGAGGGAAGGCAAAGCAGAGGATTTGAAATCAAGGCAGAATTGCAGGAAACAGATTTCAGGAGGTAGATTCGAATCGCCTTTAAAGCACATGAAAAGCGGCAAAACGTTGACAATGATGCCCTTGGCCAAAAAGGGCGTATGCGTTTTTTCCTGAATATATTCAGGAAAAAACGCATACGCCCTTTTTGGCCAACCAAGCAACCTGGAAAGGCAAATCAGGGCTACAAAGAAGACTCGCTACCCATCGGTCAAAAGGGCCATGCTGAAAAACGTGTCAAAACCAGAAATGCAGGACAGGCCATGGAGAAATGGGAGCCTTGCTACACTGATGGGCGGGATGTAAATTGCCAACAGCCACTCTGGAGAAGTGTACGGTGAGTCCTGAAACATCTAAAAAACACAGTTTAGACAGCATAGGGCACTTCCACTCATGGGGGTATAAATTGGGAAAATGAAAAATCAGCAAGACACAAGCACCCCAAAGTTTAGGGCTGCTCTGTTGACAAGGACCTCCACTTCCTTCCACCTTAAATATCCCAGGAAAGAGAAAAATGGATAAAGAAGTTGTGGTCCTTATGTACAATGGAATATCACTCAGCCATGAAATCAATGTCATAAGGCTAGTAGCAGCATGATGAGTGGATTTAGGTACGACGATTCTAAGTGAAATAAGTCACACAGAAAAGGACACTTCTCATAAGGTATCACTTATAGAGGGAATGTAAAAACCGTTACACTTGAACTGAATTACAAAACAGAACAGAGTCACACATGCAGAAAACACACTATGGCTGCTTAACGGGAAAGGTGAGGTGGGGTGATACATAAAACAAGGGTTTCAAATTAGCTCAGATACCGTTCCCTAAACCCAATATGTAATAGACAAGACCTACTCCTTGCTCAGAGAACTGGACTCAACACGCCCTATTCACCGCACGAGAATATATCTGACTAGGAATAATCTTAAAACCTATGTATTGATATCTCTCTGTTAGTGTGTCAAGTGGGTGTAAAGCGGCATAAACACAGCAGTGAAAAGCAGCTAAACCCCATTATAAAAATAAATTATTTTGAAAAACCCATGAAACAAACACAGTGAAAGAGAGAGAAATTCTTACACAATGCATTCAAGGGCTGTGATGCAACCTAGATGGACCATATCTAGACCCACAGCTGGATGAGACATAAGGGTGGACACTCTTGGGGCTGAGAGGTTTGGTGAGGTTGGGTGAGCAAACGCAGACCCTTTAAAGTAATACTGCGTAGTACCCGTCCCATGGGATCCAAATCTCCAGGTTCAAGGGCATCTTCCTACATCGAAAACATGCATGAGAAACCCAGAAGATGGTACACCGTGTGATGGGGAAAGGTTTCTAAAACGAACCTCATTTCTCATCTCCTTGTGCCCGGGTTCGCCATTCCAGCTGCTTTACTAGCAATCTCCCTACTTGGAGCATCAGCACCTTTAACCTCCTGTTCCGTACAGGTTGCAATTTGTCCTGAGGATGAACGGGAAGACGGGGAACCAATGAGAGACTAGCTCTTGGTGTGGACACATGCACAGGTCACTCTATTTTCCCATCAGGAATAAGAATTAACCACAGGCTCAGCCTGCCCCCCGGAACAAGAACAGGGCGGGAATCCATCATGCGCTTTTACGGCCAGCTCCCAAAACAGCGAGTTGTAAAATGGAGGTTCAGGGCACTGCAATTCACAAACCTGCAGAGTTATAAATGATAACTCTCGTCCACAAATATATTGAGGGAAGGCAAAGAAGAGGATTTGAAATCAAGGCAGAATTGCAGGAAACAGATTTCAGGAGGTAGATTCGAATCGCCTTTAAAGCACATGAAAAGCGGCAAAACGTTGACAATGATGCCCTTGGCCAAAAAGGGCGTATGCGTTTTTTCCTGAATATATTCAGGAAAAAACGCATACGCCCTTTTTGGCCAACCAAGCAACCTGGAAAGGCAAATCAGGGCTACAAAGAAGACTCGCTACCCATCGGTCAAAAGGGCCATGCTGAAAAACGTGTCAAAACCAGAAATGCAGGACAGGCCATGGAGAAATGGGAGCCTTGCTACACTGATGGGCGGGATGTAAATTGCCAACAGCCACTCTGGAGAAGTGTACGGTGAGTCCTGAAACATCTAAAAAACACAGTTTAGACAGCATAGGGCACTTCCACTCATGGGGGTATAAATTGGGAAAATGAAAAATCAGCAAGACACAAGCACCCCAAAGTTTAGGGCTGCTCTGTTGACAAGGACCTCCACTTCCTTCCACCTTAAATATCCCAGGAAAGAGAAAAATGGATAAAGAAGTTGTGGTCCTTATGTACAATGGAATATCACTCAGCCATGAAATCAATGTCATAAGGCTAGTAGCAGCATGATGAGTGGATTTAGGTACGACGATTCTAAGTGAAATAAGTCACACAGAAAAGGACACTTCTCATAAGGTATCACTTATAGAGGGAATGTAAAAACCGTTACACTTGAACTGAATTACAAAACAGAACAGAGTCACACATGCAGAAAACACACTATGGCTGCTTAACGGGAAAGGTGAGGTGGGGTGATACATAAAACAAGGGTTTCAAATTAGCTCAGATACCGTTCCCTAAACCCAATATGTAATAGACAAGACCTACTCCTTGCTCAGAGAACTGGACTCAACACGCCCTATTCACCGCACGAGAATATATCTGACTAGGAATAATCTTAAAACCTATGTATTGATATCTCTCTGTTAGTGTGTCAAGTGGGTGTAAAGCGGCATAAACACAGCAGTGAAAAGCAGCTAAACCCCATTATAAAAATAAATTATTTTGAAAAACCCATGAAACAAACACAGTGAAAGAGAGAGAAATTCTTACACAATGCATTCAAGGGCTGTGATGCAACCTAGATGGACCATATCTAGACCCACAGCTGGATGAGACATAAGGGTGGACACTCTTGGGGCTGAGAGGTTTGGTGAGGTTGGGTGAGCAAACGCAGACCCTTTAAAGTAATACTGCGTAGTACCCGTCCCATGGGATCCAAATCTCCAGGTTCAAGGGCATCTTCCTACATCGAAAACATGCATGAGAAACCCAGAAGATGGTACACCGTGTGATGGGGAAAGGTTTCTAAAACGAACCTCATTTCTCATCTCCTTGTGCCCGGGTTCGCCATTCCAGCTGCTTTACTAGCAATCTCCCTACTTGGAGCATCAGCACCTTTAACCTCCTGTTCCGTACAGGTTGCAATTTGTCCTGAGGATGAACGGGAAGACGGGGAACCAATGAGAGACTAGCTCTTGGTGTGGACACATGCACAGGTCACTCTATTTTCCCATCAGGAATAAGAATTAACCACAGGCTCAGCCTGCCCCCCGGAACAAGAACAGGGCGGGAATCCATCATGCGCTTTTACGGCCAGCTCCCAAAACAGCGAGTTGTAAAATGGAGGTTCAGGGCACTGCAATTCACAAACCTGCAGAGTTATAAATGATAACTCTCGTCCACAAATATATTGAGGGAAGGCAAAGAAGAGGATTTGAAATCAAGGCAGAATTGCAGGAAACAGATTTCAGGAGGTAGAGTCGAATCGCCTTTAAAGCACATGAAAAGCGGCAAAACGTTGACAATGATGCCCTTGGCCAAAAAGGGCGTATGCGTTTTTTCCTGAATATATTCAGGAAAAAACGCATACGCCCTTTTTGGCCAACCAAGCAACCTGGAAAGGCAAATCAGGGCTACAAAGAAGACTCGCTACCCATCGGTCAAAAGGGCCATGCTGAAAAACGTGTCAAAACCAGAAATGCAGGACAGGCCATGGAGAAATGGGAGCCTTGCTACACTGATGGGCGGGATGTAAATTGCCAACAGCCACTCTGGAGAAGTGTACGGTGAGTCCTGAAACATCTAAAAAACACAGTTTAGACAGCATAGGGCACTTCCACTCATGGGGGTATAAATTGGGAAAATGAAAAATCAGCAAGACACAAGCACCCCAAAGTTTAGGGCTGCTCTGTTGACAAGGACCTCCACTTCCTTCCACCTTAAATATCCCAGGAAAGAGAAAAATGGATAAAGAAGTTGTGGTCCTTATGTACAATGGAATATCACTCAGCCATGAAATCAATGTCATAAGGTTAGTAGCAGCATGATGAGTGGATTTAGGTACGACGATTCTAAGTGAAATAAGTCACACAGAAAAGGACACTTCTCATAAGGTATCACTGATAGAGGGAATGTAAAAACCGTTACACTTGAACTGAATTACAAAACAGAACAGAGTCACACATGCAGAAAACACACTATGGCTGCTTAACGGGAAAGGTGAGGTGGGGTGATACATAAAACAAGGGTATCAAATTACCTCAGATACCGTTCCATAAACCCAATATGTAGTAGACAAGACCTACTCCTTGCTCAGAGAACTGGACTCAACACGCCCTATTCACCGCACAAGAATATATCTGACTAGTAATAATCTTAAAACCTATGTATTGATAACTCTCTATTAGTGTGTCAAGTGGGTGTAAAGCGGCATAAACACAGCAGTGAAAAGCAGCTAAACCCCATTATAAAAATAAATTACTTTTACAAACCCATGAAACAAAGACAGTGAAAGAGAGAGAAATTCTTACACAATGCGTTCAGGGGCTGTGATGCAACCTGGATTGACCATATCTAGACCCACAGCTGGATGAGACATAAGGGTGGATACTCTTGGGGCTGAGAGGTTTGGTGAGGTTGGGTGAGCAAACGCAGACCCTTTAAATTAATACTGCGTGGTACCCGTCCAATGGGTCCCAAATCTCCAGGTTCAAGGGCATCTTCCTACATCGAAAACATGCATGAGAAACCCAGAAGATGGTACACCGTGTGATGGGGAAAGGTTTCTGAAACGCACCTCATTTCTCATCTCCTTGTGCCCGGGTTCCCCATTCCAGGCACTTTACTAGCAATCTCCCTACTTGGAGCATCAGCACCTTTAACCTCCTGTTCCGTACAGGTTGCAATTTGTCCTGAGGATGAACGGGAAGACGGGGAACCAATGAGAGACTAGCTCTTGGTGTGGACACAGGCACAGGTTACTCTATTTTCCCATCAGGAAGAAGAATTAACCACAGGCTCAGCCTGCCCCCCGGAACAAGAACAGGGCGTGAATCCATCCTGCGCTTTTGCGGCCAGCTCCCAAAAAAGCGAGTTGTAAAATGGAGCTTCAGGGCACTGCAATTCACAAACCTACAGAGTTATAAATGATAACTCTCGTCCACAAATATATTGAGGGAAGGCAAAGCAGAGGATTTGAAATCAAGGCAGAATTGCAGGAAACAGATTTCAGGAGGTAGATTCGAATCGCCTTTAAAGCACATGAAAAGCGGCAAAACGTTGACAATGATGCCCTTGGCCAAAAAGGGCGTATGCGTTTTTTCCTGAATATATTCAGGAAAAAACGCATACGCCCTTTTTGGCCAACCAAGCAACCTGGAAAGGCAAATCAGGGCTACAAAGAAGACTCGCTACCCATCGGTCAAAAGGGCCATGCTGAAAAACGTGTCAAAACCAGAAATGCAGGACAGGCCATGGAGAAATGGGAGCCTTGCTACACTGATGGGCGGGATGTAAATTGCCAACAGCCACTCTGGAGAAGTGTACGGTGAGTCCTGAAACATCTAAAAAACACAGTTTAGACAGCATAGGGCACTTCCACTCATGGGGGTATAAATTGGGAAAATGAAAAATCAGCAAGACACAAGCACCCCAAAGTTTAGGGCTGCTCTGTTGACAAGGACCTCCACTTCCTTCCACCTTAAATATCCCAGGAAAGAGAAAAATGGATAAAGAAGTTGTGGTCCTTATGTACAATGGAATATCACTCAGCCATGAAATCAATGTCATAAGGCTAGTAGCAGCATGATGAGTGGATTTAGGTACGACGATTCTAAGTGAAATAAGTCACACAGAAAAGGACACTTCTCATAAGGTATCACTTATACAGGGAATGTAAAAACCGTTACACTTGAACTGAATTACAAAACAGAACAGAGTCACACATGCAGAAAACACACTATGGCTGCTTAACGGGAAAGGTGAGGTGGGGTGATACATAAAACAAGGGTTTCAAATTAGCTAAGATACCGTTCCATAAACCCAATATGTAATAGACAAGACCTACTCCTTGCTCAGAGAACTGGACTCAACACTCCCTATTCACCGCACAAGAATATATATGACTAGTAATAATCTTAAAACCTATGTATTGATATCTCTCTATTAGTGTGTCAAGTGGGTGTAAAGTGGCATAAACACAGCAGTGAAAAGCAGCTAAACCCCATTATAAAAATAAATTACTTTTACAAACCCATGAAACAAAGACAGTGAAAGAGAGCGAAATTCTTACACAATGCGTTCAGGGGCTGTGATGCAACCTGGATTGACCATATCTAGACCCACAGCTGGATGAGACATAAGGGTGGACACTCTTGGGGCTGAGAGGTTTGGTGAGGTTGGGTGAGCAAACGCAGACCCTTTAAATTAATACTGCGTGGTACCCGTCCAATGGGTCCCAAATCTCCAGGTTCAAGGGCATCTTCCTGCATCGAAAACATGCATGAGAAACCCAGAAGATGGTACACCATGTGATGGGGAAAGGTTTCTAAAACGAACCTCATTTCTCATCCCCTTGTGCCCGGGTTCCCCATTCCAGCCACTTTACTAGCAATCTCCCTACTTGGAGCATCAGCACCTTTAACCTCCTGTTCCGTACAGGTTGCAATTTGTCCTGAGGATGAACGGGAAGATGGGGAACCAATGAGAGACTAGCTCTTGGTGTGGACACAGGCACAGGTCACTCTATTTTCCCATCAGGAATAAGAATTAACCACAGGCTCAGCCTGCCCCCCGGAACAAGAACAGGGCGTGAATCCATCATGCGCTTTTGCGGCCAGATCCCAAAAAAGCGAGTTGTAAAATGGAGGTTCAGGGCACTGCAATTCACAAACCTGCAGAGTTATAAATGATAACTCTCGTCCACAAATATATTGAGGGAAGGCAAAGCAGAGGATTTGAAATCAAGGCAGAATTGCAGGAAACAGATTTCAGGAGGTAGATTCGAATCGCCTTTAAAGCACATGAAAAGCGGCAAAACGTTGACAATGATGCCCTTGGCCAAAAAGGGCATATGCGTTTTTTCCTGAATATATTCAGGAAAAAACGCATACGCACTTTTTGGCCAACCAAGCAATCTAGAAAGGCAAATCAGCGCTACAAAGAAGACTCGCTACCCATCGGTCAAAAGGGCCATGCTGAAAAACGTGTCAAAACCAGAAATGCAGGACAGGCCATGGAGAAATGGGAGCCTTGCTACACTGATGGGCGGGATGTAAATTGCCAACAGCCACTCTGGAGGAGTGTACGGTGAGTCCTGAAACATCTAAAAAACACAGCTTAGAGAGCATAGGGCACTTCCACTCATGGGGGTATAAATTGGGAAAATGAAAAATCAGCAAGACACAAGCACCCCAAAGTTTAGGGCTGCTCTGTTGACAAGGACCTCCACTTCATTCCACCTTAAATATCCCAGGAAAGAGAAAAATGGATAAAGAAGTTGTGGTCCTTATGTACAATGGAATATCACTCAGCCATGAAATCAATGTCATAAGGCTAGTAGCAGCATGATGAGTGGATTTAGGTACGACGATTCTAAGTGAAATAAGTCACACAGAAAAGGACACTTCTCATAAGGTATCACTTATAGAGGGAATGTAAAAACCGTTACACTTGAACTGAATTACAAAACAGAACAGAGTCACACATGCAGTAAACACACTATGGCTGCTTAACGGGAAAGGTGAGGTGGGGTGATACATAAAACAAGGGTTTCAAATTAGCTCAGATACCGTTCCATAAACCCAATATGTAATAGACAAGACCTACTCCTTGCTCAGAGAACTGGACTCAACACGCCCTATTCAACGCACAAGAATATATCTGACTAGTAATAATCTTAAAACCTATGTATTGATAACTCTCTATTAGTGTGTCAAGTGGGTGTAAAGCGGCATAAACACAGCAGTGAAAAGCAGCTAAACCCCATTATAAAAATAAATTACTTTTACAAACCCATGAAACAAAGACAGTGAAAGAGAGAGAAATTCTTACACAATGCGTTCAGGGGCTGTGATGCAACCTGGATTGACCATATCTAGACCCACAGCTGGATGAGACATAAGGGTGGACACTCTTGGGGCTGAGAGGTTTGGTGAGGTTGGGTGAGCAAACGCAGACCCTTTAAATTAATACTGCGTGGTACCCGTCCAATGGGTCCCAAATCTCCAGGTTCAAGGGCATCTTCCTACATCGAAAACATGCATGAGAAACCCAGAAGATGGTACACCGTGTGATGGGGAAAGGTTTCTGAAACGCACCTCATTTCTCATCTCCTTGTGCCCGGGTTCCCCATTCCAGGCACTTTACTAGCAATCTCCCTACTTGGAGCATCAGCACCTTTAACCTCCTGTTCCGTACAGGTTGCAATTTGTCCTGAGGATGAACGGGAAGACGGGGAACCAATGAGAGACTAGCTCTTGGTGTGGACACAGGCACAGGTTACTCTATTTTCCCATCAGGAAGAAGAATTAACCACAGGCTCAGCCTGCCCCCCAGAACAAGAACAGGGCGTGAATCCATCCTGCGCTTTTGCGGCCAGCTCCCAAAAAAGCGAGTTGTAAAATGGAGCTTCAGGGCACTGCAATTCACAAACCTACAGAGTTATAAATGATAACTCTCGTCCACAAATATATTGAGGGAAGGCAAAGCAGAGGATTTGAAATCAAGGCAGAATTGCAGGAAACAGATTTCAGGAGGTAGATTCGAATCGCCTTTAAAGCACATGAAAAGCGGCAAAAC